>NC_084578.2:5485000-5487500 GCF_033978685.3 Nerophis lumbriciformis | reverse complement strand
CCCGTAGAAGAGGAAGTGCTTCTTCTTCTACGCAAGCAACCGCCAAGGTAAGCACCCGCCCCCATAGAAGAGGAAGCGCTTCTTCTTCTACTGTAAGCAACCACCCGCCCGCGTAGAAGAAGAAGAAGGGCGCGGATATTTCCGTACGTTTCATTTCCTTTGTGTGTTTACATCTGTAAAGACCACAAAATGGCTCCTACTAAGCGACAGGGATCCGGTTCATGAAAAGACGCAATCTCTCCATCCGCACACGGATTACTATTTCACAGCAACTGCCTAAAGACTTTCAAGAAAAGCTGGCTACTTTCCGTGCATATTGTAAAAACAAGATAGCTGAAAAAAAGATCCGGCCAGAGAACATTATAAACATGGACGAGGTTCCACTGACTTTTGATATTCCTGTGAACCGCACTGTGGATACAACGGGAGCACGTACGGTGAATATTCGCACCACAGGGAATGAGAAGTCATCCTTCACTGTGGTTCTAGCTTGCCATGCTAATGGCCAGAAACTTCCACCCATGGTGATATTCAAAAGGAAGACCTTGCCAAAAGAGACCTTTCCAGCCGGCGTCATCATAAAAGCTAACTCGAAGGGATGGATGAAGAAAAGATGAGCGAGTGGTTAAGGTAAGTTTACGCGAAGAGGCCGGGTGGCTTTTTTCACGCAGCTCCGTCCATGTTGATATACGACTCCGTGCGCGCCCACATCACGCTGGTTTTTAATATATTATTAAAGTTTGACTGACCTATCTGACTGTTTTTTTGACATTCCTTTAGCGCAGTTAGATGCGGCTTATAACACGGGGCGGCTTGTAGGTGGACAAAGTTTTGAAATATGCCGTTCATTGAAGGCGCGGCTTATAACCTAGGGCGCCTTATGGTGCGGAAAATACGGTATGTGATTTTTTAGTTTATTTTAAATACATTTGCAAAATTAAAAAAAAATTATTTACATTGTCATTGTGGGGCATTGTCTGTAGAATTTTGAGGACAAGAATGTCTTCATTCCATTTTGGAATAAGGCTGTAACAAAAAATGTGAACAAATTGAGGCGCTGTGTATACTTTGCAGATGCACTGTATGCTGCTGCTTTAGCTAGTTTTTATGGTCAGGAACACACGACGAGCAGGAATATTATTAGTTGATCGGTTGGGGATACTTGGGCAAAAAGTACAATTGAAGACATTCACTTTTTTGCTGGGATAAAAGTGGTAAGTAAATGTAAATGTTCCAGTTTGCAAAGCAACAGTATCTTAATGCGAGACAAAGTTTGGGTTTGTGCAACCCAAATTGTGAAACCTCTCAAGCAAGGCCAGTCGAGTACAATTTCAATCACATATGAAGTTCAGGACCAGAAATTATTGTTATACACAATATTAAATTATGCATTGTGGTTGTACAACAATATGTCTACAATTAAAATATACTTAATAGACCTATGTGCGCATGGATGTTAATACTGATTACCTACTCCAGGCCTGGGCAATTATTTTGACTCGGGGGGGCCAATTTTAGGGGAAAAAATGTGTATATCAGATTTTTAGGAACAAAACCTCACAATAATGTCTGATTGAAAGCTAAAAATGATGACAGACTGCCTTAAAAAACAGAATGGAATTTTACATTTTTTTTACTGAATGAGACACCCGGAATGTACATGAAAATAAAAAATGTGGGATTTACAATATTAACTATGAACGATAAAACATGGAATATTGACAACATTTGAACGTCACACAGCCTCTCGATCGACATATTTCACAATCAAGCGAAACAACAAAAATGCAACAAACAGCAAAATATGAACGCGAAGGGGAAAAACAACAACCTACCTACAATCTGATACATCTGATATATCACTATGCTTTAGAACTTTGTTGTAAAAATCTCCTTCCGTGTCTGTCCCTGACACCCAGGCTCCGCTCTGGAAACACTCTGTGGAAACGCTCCCCACCCACACTGCTTGGTGCCTCGTCTGAGCTGATGTGACTTAGATTACCATAGTAACTACTTAGGTTACCATCATGCAAAATGAATATTCCTACCATTGAAATACTTTGTATAGTTCAAGACTAACGGTAATTTAAAAGCATCATATTGGCAGCTTCAGTTTCGATCTAATAGATCTAAAAAATAAGTTATTTGGGAATGTCCGCCGGGCCAGATTGAAAAGCTTAACGGCCCCCGGGCCTTAATTTGCCCAGGTCTGACCTACTCACTTCAAAAAAGGGCTCCGTGCCTATGGAAATCCAGCAAAAATTGGTGAAAAACAAAACAAAAAAAATGTCAAGAGTCAGATAACGATCATGCAAAGGAAAATGTCTATCATGACAAACCTCACGAGTTCCCACAATGTGGGAAGAATAAAGACTTAATGTGAGACCAGATGGACTAACATGACATCAGGTCCATAAAAGAGCTAAATATACTGAGTCTTGTGGTGACAAGGAAAGATGCTGGGAGTTGTATTATTCCCACAGCCATAACTGGTGTCAAA
>NC_084578.2:5305000-5480000 GCF_033978685.3 Nerophis lumbriciformis | reverse complement strand
AGTGTCCCAATACTTTTGTCCAGTGGTAGTCCCAAGTATCCCAATACTTTTGTCTACTTTTAGTCCGAATTGTCCCAATACTTTTGTCTAGTGTACCTACCTTGTCTGCATTGTGTGGGCACGCTGGTGCTGCCTGCTTTTAAGCAGCCATCTTGAGAAAACAGCAGCGCAGCAGCATCAGCGCAGCGGTTCTTTGAAGGCTCATAAAATCAAAACCGGAGCAGTTAGAAAAATTATTTCGATAACTTTTATTTGGAAGGGTTCAATCTCTCTCCTGTGTTAGTTTGAAGCTGAAACGACAAACGCGCTCAGAGGAGATAATGTTTGAAGAGAAGTGACCGGTTTATAAACAAAATTTGTTTTGAAGGGGAAATTGCAAACTTCCTGTTGATTTTTGCTGAGGGTTGTCAATCTATGAAATGTAGGTCTAAGTGAGACCTACATAGAGGTTTTTGTTTCATGTCTCTCCGACCTTCCCGGTGGGAGTTACAGGCAGTTTTGTCATTTTTTTCTCCCGAGGAGCAGTTTTTTCTCCGTTTTATTCAAAAATTGCTCTAGAGCGCAATTTTTAAATTTGGGGTTAGGTTTTTTTATTAGATCGCAATTTTTGCCAGTCCTGATGTGTGCGTTCAGTTTGGTGAGTTTTGAAGCGTGTTAAGGGGGTCAAATTACAGCTCAAAGAGGCAAAAGTTACTGTTTTTAGTACTTTTTTGTCTTGAAGGGGGAATAGCCAACTTCCTGTTGATTTTTGCCCGAGAATATACTATTATGAAATCTAGGTCCAAGTCAGACCTACATAAAGGTTTTTGTTTCATGTCTCTCCGACCTTCCTAGTGGGAGTTACAGGCAGTCTAGTTTTTTTTTTCCTAGGGGGCGCTAGAGCGCAATTTTGAGTTTTGGGGTTTGGTTTTTTGATAAAAAGTTTTGCCGTTTATTACTGATGTGTGTGTAAAATTTGGTGAGTTTTGAAGCATGCTAAGGGAGTCAAATTACAGCGCAAAGTTGCGGAAGAATAATAATAATAAAGAATAAAACCTTACAAATTCAATAGGTCCTTATGTCCCATTGCATAAGGACTCCCTGTGGGAGTCCTTATGCAATGGGCCATGCGGGCCCTAATAAATAAAGAATAGTGAACAACAGGCTGAATAAGTGTACGTTATATGAGGCATAAATAACCAACTGGTATGTTAACGTAACATATTATGGTAAGAGTCATTCAAATAACTATAACATATAGAACATGCTATACGTTTACCAAACAATCTGTCACTCCTAATCGCTAAATCCCATGAAATCTTATAAGTCTAGTCTCTTACGTGAATGAGCTAAATAATATTATTTGATATTTTACGGAAATATGTTAATAATTTCACACAGAAGTCGCTTCTGAGTATAAGTCGAACCCCCGGCCAAACTATGAAAAAAACTGCGACTTATAGTCCGAAAAATACGGTAATTGATACTACAATGATTGCATCGATATTTTAGTAATCAAGTATTCTATTGAATATCCCGATCGATTAAAAAAAATACAAATAAAAAATACAAAAATTTTTTTTTTTGGTCCTGTCCAGCTTCTCAGGCAAATCATATTGTTGATGAATATCGGCTGTACAAATTTACTTTACAAAAGAGAAGTGTGGGATACTTCTCTTGTTGTCTTATTTGTATTTTGACTTTATTAAATGGATTTATATTATTATTTGGTGCAGCCGGGCCGGAACAATATTTTTGCTTAATTAAGGTTTAATTCATACTTGCCAACCTTGAGACCTCCGATTTCGGGAGGTGGGGGTGGGGGTGGGGGGCGTGGTTGGGGGCGTGGTTAAGACATATATATATATAAAAAATATTTGACTTTCAGTGAATTCTAGCTATATATATATATTTTTTATTACATATATATATATATATATATATATATATTTATATATATATATATATATATATATATATATATATATATATATATATATATATATATATAAATAAATAAAAGAAATACTTGAATTTCAGTGTTCATTTATTTACACATAAACACACACATAACACTCATCTACTAATTGTTGAGTTAAGGGTTGAATTTGTCCATCCTTGTTCTATTCTCTGTCACTATTTCAGAACACACACATTATACAAATATACATTATAAAATCAATAATAAAACGGGAGCTCTAATTTGGGAGTCTGAATTAGGATCAGAAGTTCCTATATAAACATTGCGTACTCAAGTCGCCATTTTGTATTGATTACTGCAGCTGTGCACTGGATTCATTCACAAATACAAACTACAACTCACAAACACTTTAGAGTTAGGCTCCACCATCAGAATGTGTACTTAAACTTTTAAAGATCACATGGATATTATTCAGTGAGTTGATTCACCAAAACTAACCTGTTATACAGGAGGAAAAAGCACACAGGACGTTTCAATTGTTCACAGACTGGTCGCGCTCATCAGAATGACAAGACACTTCCGGTCTGCAGGTGATAGCATTCAATTGGGAAGAAACGCCCGACTGCCCCCTACTGACCAATGTGAATACTGATAAATGTGGAATGACAGCTCCAAAAACGAATTCAAACCACAAAATAAAATAAATAAATCAACACAAAAATGTGACACATTATGGGTGGGTCACATATGCATGTACAGTAGATGGCAGTATTGTCCTGTTTAAAAGTGTCACAACATTGCTGTTTACGGCAGACGAACTGCTTTATGTAGACGAAATGCTGTTGTTGTGTGTTGTTACCGCGCTGGGAGGACGTTAATGAAACTGCCGTACAATAAACCCACATAAGAAACCAAGAACTCGCCCTCGATCATTAGCTGTTTAAATTGTGGGAAAGCGGACGTGTGAACAGGTTGTCAACACGTCACTCAGGTCCGCATGGAGCTGGAGGGGGCGTGGCCTCCAGCTCCGCCTGAATTTCGGGAGATTTTCGGGAGAAAATTTGTCCCGGGAGGTTTTCGGGAGAGGCGCTGAATTTCGGGAGTCTCCCGGAAAATCCGGGAGGGTTGGCAAGTATGGTTTAATTATACATGTTAAGATGTGCCCTCAATTATTGCGAGGCAAAATATCGTTAAAAAAAAAATTATTTAAAAATTTAAAAAAAAATTACGACGCCCCGAGGCAGCAAAAATTATTCTAATATATTTTGTAATCGAATTACTCGAGTTACTCGAAGAATTGTTTCAGCTCTAGTTGTCATAAAATCTTTTGTCATTATTTTATTATTTGTCACAAATTAGGCAAATGAAAATTTGGAGGAAGTACAAAGGAAGGCAAGTTTATTTTATAAATATCTTTGCAAACAGAAAAAAAACTATTATTGCGCAAACCAAAAAAAGGACTGAGACTACAATTAATACAGTCCTATGGTAGAAATTAATACATATTAACTTAAGATGGGCATACACTGAATGATGCCTGTTTCAAATGACCCGACTGCAGATTTCAAGTCTTGCTGGGTTTTGTTAATCGTGTGGTGTACAAAAGGAAAAGGGAAAGATTGGCATGTGCCGAACAGTCTTATGATGATTTGATTTTCTTGTTATGAAATGTGTCATTAAATATATATCTGCACTTGTGTCTTTCTTTTGGGTTTTTGGCACATTTTAAAGTGCGTGCAATTAGGAAGTACATTTTGTTGCTGTTAGTACTGTATGTGTTTGTCATTAGCATCCAGAGTGCAAATGTGTCTCTCGCTCTATAAAACTGCAATCTCTGAAAGTTAAAAAAAAAAAAAAAAGACCTGGCAGGTCCCAGCAATGGAAAGAGGCCTATTGAATTGTAAAGGATTTTGGCGGGGGTGTAGTTTTATAGTATTGAGTGTGCACAGACTTTACCAGTAAGCCCTGGCAGTGGTTTTCCATAGTTCTAGCCTGACTATGGAGAGTGACAGAGCAACCGAGAGAGCCAGTCACAGAGGTAGCTAGGAATGATGAGTGGCCACTTTGGCCTCCAAGAGAGATGGCTTCTACGGGAACATTTGGGATGACAACAGCAAGTCATTAGTTGGCATTACACACTAGGCAAGAGGTGATAAGAAAGGAAGGGCCCTTCAGCTGCTCGAGAAATTTAAAGCTAGAAACATAAAGCCATGACCTATCACTCCATCTTTACATCAGAGTATGTTTTCATGCCCTAAATTACTATGATTCCTTAAAGGGGTCTTATTATTTAAAACCTGTCAGTATCTGATTTTGCAAACTCGACCCAGCACTGAACACCTGCCACTTGATCACTGGTTGCTTGAAGCCTACCAACCTGAACAACCTACATCTCCTCGCTGGCATTGCCCCTGCAGACGTGAGAAGGGAAGTTGCCAGCCGAGTAGAGTTCACAAAAGCTACCAGTGATGAACGCCACCTCCTCTATGGACGTGAACCCTCAGCCCAACGTCTGAAGTCAAGGAGAAGCCATCCATCTTCTTCCGCTTATCCGAGGTCGGGTCGCGGGGGCAGCAGCTTAAGCAGGGAAGCCCAGACTTCCCTCTCCCCAGGCACTTCGTCCAGCTCCTCCCGGGGGATCCCGAGGCGTTCCCAGGCCAGCCGGGAGACATAGTCTTCCCAGCGTGTCCTGGGTCTTCCCCGTGGCCTCCTACCGGTCGGACGTGGCCGAAACACCTTCCTAGGGAGGCGTTCGGGTGGCATCCTGACCAGATGCCCGAACCACCTCATCTGACTCCTCTCGATGTGGAGGAGCAGCGGCTTTACTTTGAGCTCCCTCCGAATGACAGAGCTTCTCACCCTATCTCTAAGGGAGAGCCCCGCCACTCGGCGGAGGAAACTCATTTCGGCCGCTTGTACCCGTGATCTTGTCCTTTCGGTCATGACCCAAAGCTCATGACCATAGGTGAGGATGGGAACGTAGATCGACCGGTAAATCGAGAGCTTTGCCTTCCGGCTCAGCTCCTTCTTCACCACAACGGATCGATACAGCGTCCGCATTACTGAAGATGCCGCACCGATCCGCCTGTCGATCTCACGATCCACTCTTCCCCCACTCGTGAACAAGACTACGAGGTACTTGAACTCCTCCACTTGGGGCAAGATCTCCTCCCCAACCCGGAAATGGCACTCCACTCTTTTCCGGGAGAGAACCATGGACTCGGACTTGGAGGTGCTGATTCCCATTCCAGTCGCTTCACACTCGGCTGCGAACCGATCCAGCGAGAGCTGAAGATCTTGGCCAGAGGAAGCCATCAGGACCACATCATCTGCAAATAGCAGAGACCTAATCCTGCAGCCACCAAACCAGATCCCCTCAACGCCCTGACTGCGTCTAGAAATTCTGTCCATAAAGGTTATGAACAGAATCGGTGACAAAGGGCAGCCTTGGCAGAGTCCAACCCTCACTGGAAACGTGTCCGACTTACTGCCGGCAATGCGGACCAAGCTCTGGCACTGATTATACAGGGAGCGAACTGCCACAATAAGACAGTCCGTTACCCCATACTCAAGGAGAAGCTTCCTCAGCAATGTACAGCCACTATGGACACAAAGACTAGAGAAAGACCCCCCTCCTATTGACATGGGAATCCCTCCTTCTGAAGACCTGCCCCCCGGGTCAGAAACACCATGGGTCCAGTGGAAGACACTAAACCGCCTTAGAACAGGAACAGGGCAATCAAAAGCTGCTATGGCCAGATGGGGCTACAAAACCGGCCCAACCACCTGCGAATGCGGAGAAGAGGACCATACGATGCAGCACTGCCTTGTCTGTCTTCTGCTACCCAACCAATGCAGCTTAAAAGATCTCGCAAAGTTCAACGACAATGCAAAAGACTATGTAAAGAAATGGGAAACTGTCATATAACCACATGCTTCAAAGACACGAAAAGAAGAAGATCTGTTTTTGTGTATTTGGGAGCTCCAGAAGTCCTGAAAATTTGATATCAAACCATGGAGGCATGGCTGGGATATTTATAAAACAACCTTGCCTTCTTCCAAACGAGCGGTTTGGAATTTAGGACTCTAGTGACGTATTTCGCTTTAGTAATTATATCAGTGGATTACTCAAAAAGAGGTTTACCCGAAGATTTTTGCTCTAGTCCGACATTGTAGTCCGAAAAGGTCAGTTTTCTCGGTCCTCTTGTCGTGGGGTAGACTGGCTCGTACATGCACATGCATCCTGCGCTGTTGTCATTTTTAATACAAAGTAGTGCTGCACATTTAATCGACATTGAGGTTTTAATTAGTGCGATAACTTAACTGCAGAAGGCGGAGTTGGGTTTTTTTTCTCTACCATCACTGGTATTTGAGTGACAGACATGTTTGCCAATCAGATTTGTTGAGCGTTAGGTTTTTAGTCATCATATATTTAAAAATGTTTTATTTTATTTAATTTCTGTATGATTAATTTGTATCCTTGTTGGTATCCCTCCCTCTGGCTTAGTCTTATTTTTGCATATGAATTTAACGTCAGCAAGCACGGCACCATGATCCTTCACAAAGATTGGCGCAAATATAGGAAGACTGCTCAGATAACTAAATCAAGCAGTAAAAATGCAAGGGGAATTGGTTTCCGATCGCATAATCTAAGTATGTTAATACGATCCTAAAAGCTGGTTCAAGCCAATTCATGAAATAATATGTTTTATGCATGTAAACGTACAGAGTGCCAAGGGTGGAAGGAACAGAAGAGAACACAAAAATAAAGTTTTAAGATTCAGAACAACAACAATGACTTTGCTATTAAAGTACACACTGTATCAATGCCTATGGTATATAATTGACGTGAAATAAAATGTATGAATGACCCAAAAGTGGAGAAAAACAAAGAGTAGAGCTATAAGTCAAGACTCATGTCTTTGGTAGCAGCCATTCGTGTCGAGAACCTGTGCATGAAGACACTTTAACACACACACACACACACACACGCACACACAATTACATAAGAGTGTGAGCAGCAGTTTTGAGTAATGTGGGGTGAAAACTGGCATTAGAGGGATCAGCAGCCAAAGAAAACACAGCACTCCATGTGCAGACTGGGCGGAATAATGCACAGCATGGCAACCAGAAGATGACGCCCAACTCCAGTAGATCCATTCAGGCTTACTGTAAGTCTGTGGTCACAGAAACCGAGGATAAGGACAGGAATTGTTCTTCTGTATCACAGCAGTTCTACTATAATGCAGACAGTGGTAGTTACAAACAAGCTGTTGCATTTTTGGCAACGTTTATATAGTTAACCACGAAAAGGCCACATCGTTGGTTCATGACGGTTCGCCAATTCGCCATCCTTACTCAAACACTTGACACAAATGATGTGTCAAGTGAAGCGCTGGCTGTCCAAAGTCGGGACCCGGGGTGGACCGCTCGTCAGTGCATCGGTTGAGGACGTCTCTGCGCTGCGGACCTGTCTCCACTCGAGATGGTCTCCTGCTGGCCCCACTATGGACTGGACTCTCACGATTATGTTAGATCCACTATGGACTGGACTCTCACTATTATGTTAGATCCACTATGGACTGGACTCTCACACTATTATGTTAGATCCACTATGGACTGGACTCTCACTATTATGTTAGATCCACTATGGACTGGACTCTCACGATTATGTTAGATCCACTATGGACTAGACTCTCACTATTATGTTAGATCCACTATGAACTGGACTCTGACAATATTATGCTAGATCCACTCGACGTCCATTGCACCGGTCGCCCAGTAGGTCGGGTCCCCACATCTGCGGTCCCCTCCAAGGTATCTTATTGTCCCATTGGGTTGAGTTTTTCCTTGCCCTGATGTGGGATCTGAACCGAGGATGTCGTTGTGGCTTGCGCAGCCCTTTGAGACACTCGTGATTTAGGGCTATATAAGTAAACATTGATTGATTGATTGATTGAACAGTTCACGGCGGTTTGAGAAACGCTCTGAGCCACCATCCAAACCAGCAATGTGTGAACGCTCCTTGAGAGCTTCTAAAAAAAGTCACTAATTTGAGACACTTTCTGCACACTATTTATAGAACGGCCACCCTTACTTACGGGCCTGGACGGAATCCCAGAATTAGTATATGAAAACTAAATTTACTGTTAAATGCGGAATATCCCGGAAATTGCTATAAATGTGACTGACATTGTCATTCATTCCTGAAACACTCAACCGTTCCGTGCTGAAGTAAACAATGCGTAGGCGGCCACTTGAAACAGCGACTATACCACGAAGCTAAAGCTAGCAAGAACAATTCATACACCCCCAACACGTCTCATCTGTTTGTGTTGTTGTGAACGACATCGATGTAAGATCATTGTACAAACAGGACAACAATCGCTTTTTTTTTTCAAAATTTACAGCCTAAAGTCTTCTTTGCATGCCAAGCTCAGGAAAGCAGCACCCTTCCCCTCTCACATTGAAACATCCGGTCTGGCTGTGCCAACAAAATAAAAGGTTTTAAAAAGTACCATACGCAAATATAATGTACTTAAAGCACATATTACTACATTTACAAAATGATGATGACTTAAAATATTTGACCCCCTTAGCAAAACTCAAAATTGCGCTCTAGCGCCCCCTAGAAAGAAAACTGCTTATAACTCCCAGTACGAATGTTGTAGAGACATGAAACAAAAACCTCTATGTAGGTCTGACTTAGACCTACGTTTCATTAATGAATTTCCTCGGGCAAAAATCAACAGGAAGTTGGCAATTCCCCCTTCAAGACAAAAATGTACTAAAAACAGTCACTTTTGCCTCTTTGAGCTGTAATTTGACCCCCTTAACATGCTTCAAAACTCACCGAACTTAATACACACATCAGGACTGGCAAAAATTGCGATCTAATAAAAAAACCTAACCCCAAATCTCAAAATTGCGCTCTACAGCAATTTTTGAATAAAACGGAGAAAAAACTGCTCCTCGGAAGAAAAAAATGACAAAACTGCCTGTAACTCCCACTGGGAAAGTCAGAGAGACATGAAACAAAAACCTCTATGTAGGTCTCACTTAGACATACTTTTCATAGATTGACAACTCTCAGCAAAAATCAACAGGAAGTTTGCAATTTCCCCTTCAAAACAAATTTTTTTTATAAACCGGTCACTTCTCTTCAAACATTATCTCCTCTGAGCGCGTTTGTCTTTTCGGCTTCAAACTAACACAGGAGAGAGATTGAACCCTTCCAAATAAAAGTTAGCGAAATATTTTATATAACTGCTCCGGTTTTGATTTTATGAGCCTTCAAAGAACCCCTGCGCTGATGCTGCTGCGCTGCTGTTTTCTCAAGATGGCTGCTTAAAAGCAGGAAGCACCAGCGTGCCCACACAATGCAGACAAGGTAGGTACACTAGACAAAAGTATTGGGACACTTCGGACTAAAAGTAGACAAAAGTATTGGGACACTTCGGACTAAAAGTAGACAAAAGTATTGGGACACTTATGACTACCACTGGACAAAAGTATTGGGACATTTAGGCCGAAAACTGGACAAAAGTATTGGGATACTTGGGACTAAAACTTGACAAAAGTATTGGGACACTTGGGACTACAACTTGACAAAAGTATTGGGACACTTAGGACTAGCACCTGCCAAATACGCGGGCCCGACCAATGCTGCTTGCAGCTTTAATTAACATTCATTTTGCAAAATTTTATATGACACAAAAAGCATACACTTTATGGTGGTAAAATAAATAAAAAATAAAAAACCTTATTTAAAATCAAAAAGGAAACACTGATTTTTATTATTTTTATTTTTGCTATTAAATTTATTGTTGTTGCCATTATTATTTTACAAGGAGTTTATTTGTTACTACTTCATATATGTTCTTTTAAATTATATTTCAATTTGAGTTTTGCAATAAATTCTCATGAATAATTGTTTTATTAATCGCGATTTCAATATCAAAAGTAATTGTGATTATCATTTACGCCATAATTGTCCAGGCCTACTTGAAACCAACATTGATGCCGTGTCAAATATTTACATTTTTCTCCTTTTGTGATTTTCTCTAAATAAACCATTCCCCGTGCAATACAGTACTGATTGTGTAGTTACACGACAGGCAGCCAGGTGTCGCAAAGTGTGAAGGCTGCCAGAAACCCAGCAGAAGAAGAAGAGCGAGCAGCCAAGTAAAATTGTCTCATCCAGTCCGTTCAAAGAAGCGTCATGGAAGAAAACGTAAACACTCACAGAATGTGAGCAGCTTGTACCCATAAGGAATTGTGTTAGTTGTTTGGACATACTTTGGCTACAAGAAAAATACAATTGACTACAAAGTAGAGTAGTAGTTGAGAGTTGAAAAATCATGCAGTAACTGAAATGAATGGTGATTATGATTTTTGCCATAAACCATTGTGTGTGAGACCGTTCCTATTTTGCCAGCACCTGGGCCAATTGCAGAGTGAGTCAAGAACAATGCAACACATGGCACGAAGAAAGCAAACTAAGTTTGTTGTCATTATTGTATGTTGGATTTGTGTGTACTTCATGCGTCAAGTGAAGAAAACCCGCAGCAAGCAGTAAATAGGAGTGTGTGACGGCAGCAAAGCTGTCATAAGCGCAGCTTAGTTGCACATAAGCAACATGGCTTGGAAGTTGATTGGCAACACTAAATGGTCCCCAGTGTGTGAATGTTGTCTATCTGTGTTAGCCCTGCGATGAGGTGGCGACTTGTCCAGGGTGTACCCCGCCTTCCGCCCGAATGCAGCTGAGATAGGCTCCAGCGACCCCCCGCAACTCCAAAAGGGACAATGGATGGATGGGCTTGGAAGGAACTCAGGTCAATACAATACAAACCCTCCACTACTTTCAAAGCAAGTTATAACAGCAGCTGGACAATTCACTTAAAATTTTGCAAAATTAAAACGGCACCATCGCAAATGAGGTAACTTCATATTATTTTTAATCTTATTCCACCCATTTTAAAACACTGTCAACCTATTTGAGATTGAGAATCAATGACTAGTGGGGCCAAGTAATTATTGGAAAAGATACGTTTAAAAAAAAAAGATATATATGTACAAGTCATGTTTTAAAGGCATGCTCCAGATTGTCCAAAACTAAAACTAAAACTAAAACTAAAGACTGATTCTGAAGGCACAAACAACAATATAACCCTAGACCAGTGGTTCTTAACCTTGTTGGAGGTACCGAATCCCACCAGTTTCATATGCGCACTGTTTCCCACACATTCATTTATTTGTGGCGGCCCGCCACGAAAGAATTACGTCCGCCACAAATAGATTTTTCGGCTTTTGACTCGCTTGATCGCTCATAAAAGCAATGGGACTCTGTCTGTGAATGTAGCTTGTAGTTACAATTCCGGTGCAGTAGGTGGCGGTAGCCTACTATGCATTGTAACTCCGCCAATAGCACTTAATTCACCTGGTGGGCCAGAAGAAGAAGAAGAAGACGACGACGACGACGAAGTAAAAGAAGAACGGACCGACCGTATCAAAATACGAGGGTAAGACGTCTTGGCAAACAAGTTCAAAAGTGGTCCAAACCTGTGCAGTGTGCAGCACCGACTTGGATTTTCTTAATTTTTATTTTCGAGAATTGAATGCATTTATTTTGAAAGGACAGCTGGAGAGAGACGGGGGAGGGAGGAGAGAGGGTGAGAGGGGGGATTGACGCGGAGCAAAGCGACTGTCAGGTGGGATCGAACTGGGTCGCCGCAGCGGGTGCTCTACCAGGTGAGATAGGTTATAGCTGCATCGCTCGCGGCTCGTCATATATTTAACGTTAATCCGCGATTTCACCAAGCGTTTCACTGACGGTGGGCAGCCTGACGCTGCTTCATTAACACCGCCGCTGTTTGACTCGGGGGCCGGGGCAGACGCACGCAGTAACAGTTACCTGTTACCATACCGACGAGCTAACGTGTCCAGGTTATAACCCTGTTGTCAATAAACACACGTGGAGACGGTGCTTCAGATACTGCATTAATACTGAAGCTAAATTGTCCACTGTAGCATGTGAATACAATGAAAAGAATAACAACTGAGCCAACCAGCTGTTATAATGTTGTCCAGGTTAATGTTTTGGCCATTAAAGGCCCTTCATTTCAAGATTTCAACTGTGATCGGGCTTTAAACAGATGGCTGACCTGTTCAGATGGGTGTAACTGCTACTGGTCAAATAATGTGAAATAGCATTTAATTTTACATGTATGCAATGCCATTTAAATGTAATTATAGATAATAATAATAATAATAATAATAATAAATACTGTGTAGTGTTGTAAATAGACAACGGGAAGGATTTTAGTAAGATATAAGCCATGAGCACTACACAGCCAGAAAAAAACCTAGGCAGGACAAGTAAAAATATTGGGGCATGTAGATTTGAGAAGTCGGGCAAGTAGAAAAAAACCTTAATTAAAGGGGCAGAGCTATAAGAGACATTTTAGCTTTTATATTTTATAAGATATATTTTTTGTAAGAACCACAATTAATACATATATTTCAGTGAATAACTAATTGTTCAAGTCTGTATATAAATATGTACATAAAGTGTTGTAATTATATTCCAACTCCGCGTTCTTCTTGGTCATCGCCGCTGCCGCCGCCGCCCCCACCCGCCGACCACACCACCACAAATAGATGCCTGTCCTGTGGGAAACACTGTATGCGCATTCACCAAACCCTTCTATAGTGAAAAATAAAATGTTTTTTTTTTCAAATTCAAGACAAAGTTATATGTTTTTGGTAACACTTTAGTATGAAAAACATATTCTAAGTAACAAAGACTTAATTAAGAGTTTTTTGGACACTAGGGGAACATATTCTAAGTAACGAAGACTTAATTTAGAGTTATTTGGTTAGGGTTAGGGTTAGAGGGTTAGGGTTATAATAAGGCCATGCTGAATAAGGCATTAATAAGTACTTCATAATGACTAGTTAAGAGCCAATATGTTACTAATTTGCATGTTAATAAGCAACTAATTAATGGTGAATATGTACCCCATACTAAAGTGTTACCATGTTTTTTTTACTGGTGCACAAAATGAACCGTGCATGAACATCACCTTGTTCAAAGAACAAAACCAACACAGTGCATAAACTCACAACAAACTACACACCTGCAAATCAGTGTGACTTCTGCTGTTGCCGTATCCGTAATACGCCCGATAGGGAGAAGTTTTTATTTACATGATGAGTCGGGTGTGGTTTGACTTCCGCCGAACCCCTGAGCCCGACTCACCAAACCCCTAGGGTTCGATCGAACCCAGGTTAAGAACCACTGCCCTAGACTGAATAAACAGCAAGTCTATACTGTAGCAGTCAGTCTTTGTGGGGGCTGGTGTGTAGTGCCATCTGGTGGCAAAGGTAAAAAAAATAACACAAATTAGTAATGGATTCAAGTTTCTACTTTTGAAAGAAAAGAATAATGATACTAACAATGATTTTGATTTGTATAGTGCTTTTCAAGACACCCAAAGTGCTTAACAGTGAAAACTCAAGATTCATTCAGTCCACTGTCACACACTGATGGTGGTAAGATACACTTGTAACCATGTATGGAGGTTCTTTTGTGTCTTTATTACAAAGTATTTTTTTGGACACCAAATTTATCTCACTGAATTGTTTTGCTTTTGATTTGATTTTATTTACATCAGATTATGCTGACAATTTCATTGAAAGACAATGTGTAAGCAATTGCTGCATAACCTGCCTCTTTGTAAGACCCGTGTCATGTGACTTCAAACTTAAACATTTGGCTGGTTGTGAGACAAGATTGATTGCTTCAGTCTTAATTTACCGGGGCCGCATATTTCTGCGCTGATTTTTTTTTCGCTGAATTTTTATACACACGTTTTTAGAACAAGTTTTTACATTTGTAATTATTACACACTGAATTTTACCAAACATTTTTTTTAATTAATACGTTTTTATTCAATTAAATTGTCACTGAATTTTACCAAACATTTTTTTTAATTAATACATTTTTATTCAATTAAATTGTCAGCATAATTTTATATAAAAAAACATTTGTTCACAGAATTCAAACTAAAAATTCTGTGACATAAATTCAGAGTCAAAAAAGCTTTGTAATAAAGACACAAATTAACCTCCATATACCTCAGGCATACTGGCAGAAAAGTGCCTGCTAATTGGGGCCAAACTGCATCGCCGACCAGCACCAAATAATAATTCACATTGATGTATAAGCGTGGAGACATTATATGGTTACGGGTGTACGTGAAAAAATATTGTTTATAGAAAATGTGATATTGACTTTGAAAGGGGAACTGCACTTTTTTAAATTTTGCCTGTCATTAACAATCCGAATGTAAAACACGTTTTTTTTTTTGCACTCTAATTTGTGATATACGCCAAGTGTGAAGTGGCTTATAAAGCAACTAATGGGAGTACACTATTACCGGTACACTTTTTTTAAAGTCTTCTAAAAAAACCTTGAAAGAACCGCCCAATATATGCCATTTACATCTCGTAACCTGAATAGCAATAGTTATTAGAAGCGCTAACACAGAGAGCTAACTAGCTTATGCTGCTATATTGACACATTGAGCTGCTGCATCGCCTCTGAGTTGGTGAAAGTTATTTCTATATCAGGTTGTGAGGTTGTGGCCATAAACCGAAAAGTTGGCCAACTTTGACATCCAAATTATACCCGGAGGTGGCGAGAAAGACATGAAAAGATGCTCATTTGCGCCACACTTTTTTTTAAATTATTATTATTTTTAACTGCGTTAGAATTGATTCTTCATCTAAACAAGAAGGTATAAATGAACATCCCATCAGTCGGCATCCCAGTGAGGGCAGACATTGTTCAGTAAGTGATTGCTTTATTATGTTTGTAGTTTTTTACATCTTGTTTAGCACTTAGCAACAGTGCTACATGATGCTTAGTGGATCTGTTTAGCACACGGCTTCTAAAACTTGTAAATCATCCTAATATTCAGGATCAAAAATATAAAGCTCTGGATCATTATTTATCCCAAAGTATTATTTGTATTCTCTCATGAAGTCTGCCATGATTAGTAATGTTGTTGTTACAGGGAAAAGCGAAGGTTGTGAAGTGTCTGTGAAATTAATACGCCGCCGTATGCTTAAAATTAATACAATACATAAATATTACTTGTTATTATGAATGTTACATATATACATCAGTGTTTCCCACACATTCATTTATTTGTGGCGGCCCGCCACGAAAGAATTACGTCCGCCACAAATGGATTTTTCGGCTTTTGACTCGCTCGACCGCTCATAAAAGCAATGGGACTCTGTCTGTGAATGTACCTTGTAGTTACAACTCCGGTGCAGTAAGTGGCGGTAGCCTACTATGCATTGTAACTCCGCCAATAGCACTTAATTCACCTGGTGGGCCAGAAGAAGAAGAAGAAGAAGACAAAGAAGAAGACGAAGAAGACGACGAAGTAAAAGAAAAACGGACCGACCGGATCAAAATACGAGGGTAATATAGGTTATACGTAGATAGGTTATAGCTACATCGCTCGCGGCTCGTCATATATTTAACGTTAATCCGCGATTTCACCGAGCGTTTCACTGACGGTGTGCAGCCTGGCGCTGCTTCATTAACACCGCCGCTGTTTGACTCGGGCCTGGGGCAGACGCACGTAATAACAATCACCTGTTTTCATACCGACGAGCTAACGTGTCCAGGTTATAACCCTGTTGTCAATAAACACACATGGACAGAAGCTAAATTGTCCACTGTCCACTGCAGCATGTGAATGCAATGAAAATAATAAAATCTGAGCCAACCAGCTGTTAAAATGTTGTCCAGGTTAATGTTTTGGCCATTAAAGGCCCTTCATTTCAAGATTTCAACTGTGATCGGGCTTTAAACAGATGGCTGACCTGTTCAGATGAGTGTAACTGCTACTGGTCAAATAATGTGAAATAGCATTTAATTTTACATGTATGCAATGCCATTTAAATGTAATTATAGATAATAATAATAATAATAAATACTGTGTAGTGTTGTAAATAGTCAACGGGAAGGATTTTAGTAAGATATAAGCCATGAGCACTACACAGTCAGAAAAAAACCTAGGCAGGACAAGTAAAAATATTGGGACAAGTAGATTTGAGAAGTCAGGCAAGTAGAAAAAAACCTTAACGTTGATCCCTGCATGTGTTGAGCTGCTGCCGCTTAAGGTTAGACGGCACTGTACATAGAGCGGTTCTGCTCGTTGGTAATAAATTCTAATGTTGGATGTTCACTCCTTCACACAGATGAGTATAGAAAAATATTTTCAACGGCCGAAAAGGGCTGGACTTGGAGAGGAGGTAGGCCTACAGTCCGGACCACAGGTGCGACCTGTTCAGCAGCAGCAGCAGGAGGAGGAGGAGGAGGTTGACTGACTGCGGCAGGACACCTCTGCCTCTGTTTCACTTCATGTTGCTGGTAAATAATATGGTTGTAGTAGTAGGCTAAAGTTAAATTATTTAGTATTCACTAATTAAAGGGGCAGAGCTTTAAGAGACATTTTAGCTTTTATATTTTATAAGATATATTTTTTGTAAGAACCACAATTAATAAATATATTTCAGTGAATCACTAATTGTTCAAATCTGTATATAAATATGTACATAAAATGTTGTAATTATATTCCAACTCCGCGTTCTTCTTGGTCATCGCCGCTGCCCCCCGCCCACACCACCACAAATAGATGCCTGCCCTGTGGGAAACACTGTACATATATACTTACAGCATGTATATAAAATATTGATAGGTTTTAGAGCGCTTTATCCATTATTAGCGGACTTATGTGAACGTTTATTTACAAGTTACATAAAGATTATGAATGATAAGCAAAAAAAAAAGGAAAAAAAGTGCAGTTTCCTATTAAGAAGGTTGGTTTTCTTTAGACAGGGGTGTCGACAAATCCAAACAAACAAAATTGGATTGGATACACCCTTTGTTAAATCCTAGTTGGTGCTTTATTTCTACAGCTAAACCTGATGTTTCCAACCATGGAGAAGTCATCAAGAAAACATTTCCAGAGAAGCTATATAGCACATATTAATATGTTCATCAATCAATGGCTGAATGTCAAAGCATATATTAATTTGATAAATGAATGGGAAATGATTAATTAGAAATAACTACAGGTATCCTCTTGTATTGGACACCTTGGCATAACAAATGCTGAGCACTACTCAAAAGACTTACAATTAGAAGGTACTGACAAAAACCACAAAACAAAAAGAGTCCATTGTATGACTTTATGAATACCTATCTGTCCCTAGCTCTTAATTTATCTAAATTACATCTAAAAACTTCACTTCCTCATCCAAAAATCCGGTTGGCAGATAGTACCAATGCTGGTTTGGCAGTTAGGTCTAAGGACTAATGTCCCAGCAGAGGGCAGTGCTGCACTGTTTACAAAAGTGAAACGACTGAAGCCCATGAGTGGTACTGCATGTCATAATGTGCATCTAGTCTCACTTTAAGGGTCATGGAGATGTATTTTCACAAGAATATGAGAAATATGTTGTCACATTTCTTTGGAGTGAGAACAAATCCAAACAAGTATGCTGGATGCCTTTAAAATAATAAATGGAAAAGCAGCTTGCTAGACTACTTAAGACTTGAACTTCCAGCTTCCAACATTTCCTCATTGAGCAACAATGTGCATTGTGAACGGGATTATCTTACACAAAGCTATAAGACTATTAAAAAAAAGTCCTAGAGGAAAAGAGACTTTCCAGAATGGCTGCAACAGACACCATGACCTGAGACAACTCATAAATAAACAGTTGAGTGCAAGTGTTGTAATTCAAGGACTAAACAACTTGATTTTGAATGCAACATCAACACTTAGTGTGTCCAGTCTTACCCCATTTATGAGATTCATTGAAATGTTGTAACAGGACCAATGAAACCTGAACTGCAGATGAACACATCAATAAACCAGTCAATCTCTATTGGTGTGTGTAAATTTGGAATCTAACTGGACAGTGTTTTGGCCACAGGAATTCCCGGTATGATTCAGCACATTGCCAGCGTGTTTAGCGGCGTGACACTACCAGGCCACAACAACTGAAAAATACATCAGTGGGATTTTACAGTGCTGGAAACAATTGAAATACAATTGAGCACGCTACTTTGCTGCTGTTGATTGGGACGCAACTAATTTGACAGTCTAAAGCTGAATAACGTCTCGTCTGCTATGAGATGTTGGCCTACATCTGTGAGACTTTTGCTATGATACAACTCCTCTGCTCAATACAGCACTGGCATAAAAACAGGAGTTAAGAACATTAAAAAATACCCCAATAATCGGTCGTTTTGTAAATGATACCCATTGTCGACTTAGGGGACCTATGATTCTGATTTACATGGAACACATACTTAATTTGTAAACACACTTTGCTGTTAGTAAACGGTGTTTGCTCACATCGCAATTGAATTGAAAATGTGATTTATTGTTCATCCCTAGAGAGGAGGGGGCTGGCAAAGAGCATATACTTATGCACACAGCCAGAGGTGGGTAGTAACGCGCTACATTTACTCCGTTACATCTGCTTGAGTAACTTTTGGGATAAATTGTACTTCTAAGAGTAGTTTTAATGCAACATACTTTTACTTTTACTTAAGTATATTTATAGAGAAGGAACGCTACTTTTACTCCGCTACTTTTATCTACATTCAGCTCGCTACTCGCTACTAATTTGTATCGATCTGTTAATGCACGCTTTGTTTGTTTTGGTCTGTCAGACAGACCTTCAAAGTGCCTGCCTTACTGGTGACGTTTCACTTCGTTCCACCAATCAGATGCAGTCACTGGTGACGTTGGACCAATCAAACAGAGCCAGGTGGTCACATGACCTGACTTAAACAAGTTGAAAAACGTATTGGGGTGTTACCATTTAGTGGTCAATTGTACGGAATGTGTACTGTACTGTGCAATCTAATAATATAAGTTCCAATCAATCAATCAAAAGTGTGAAGGAAAAAATATACTTATTTATTTCAACCGTGCATCCTGTCAAAAGCCTAAAGACTGATCGCACATGAGGACGTTCCTGTTTTCACAATAAAAGTGCTGCTCCATCGCGCCTGCGCTTTCAAAATAAGAGTCTCCGAAAGCCAGCGCAAACAAGCTAGCAAGTTACGGAGTTTGACGCTAATATATTTATTGTAAAGTGTATAAAAACGAATATGGAAGCTGGACAAATAAGATGCCAAAAACCCACCACTTTCATGTGGTATGAGACAGAAAGGAGGAACTTTTCTTCTCCTCCATTTGAAAACGTGGACGTTATCATCACTACTGTCTGATTACAATCAACGCAAGTCATCAGAATCAGGTAATACACCAACTTATATTGTTGTCTTCATGAAAGAAAGGAATCTATATGTTAAACATGCATGTATATTCATTAAAATACCTTTAACATGTAAACAAAAACAGCAAAATAAATACATATAAATGTATATGTATATATGTATATATATATATATATATATATACACACCGTATTTTCCGCACTATAAGGCGCACCTAAAAACCACAAATTTTCTCAAAAGCTGACAGTGCGCCTTATAACCCGGTGCGCTTTATATATGGATAAATATTAAGATTCATTTTCATAAAGTTTCGGTCTCGCAACTTCGGTAAACAGCCGCCATCTTTTTTCCCGGTAGAACAGGAAGCGCTTCTTCTTCTACGCAAGCAACCGCCAAGGTAAGCACCCGCCCCCATAGAACAGGAAGCGCTTCTTCTTCTACTGTAAGCAACCACCCGCCCGCGTAGAAGAAGAAAAAGCGCGCGGATATCACCGTACGTTTCATTTCCTTTGTGTGTTTACATCTGTAAAGACCACAAAATGGCTCCTACTAAGCGACAGGTATCCGGTTCATGAAAAGACGCAATCTCTCCATCCGCACACGGATTACTATTTCACAGCAACTGATATTCCTGTGAACCGCACTGTGGATACAACGGGAGCACGTACGGTGAATATTCGCACCACAGGGAATGAGAAGTCATCCTTCACTGTGGTTCTAGCTTGCCATGCTAATGGCCAGAAACTTCCACCCATGGTGATATTCAAAAGGAAGACCTTGCCAAAAGAGACCTTTCCAGCCGGCGTCATCATAAAAGCTAACTCGAAGGGATGGATGAAGAAAAGATGAGCGAGTGGTTAAGGTAAGTTTAAGTTTACGCGAAGAGGCCGGGTGGCTTTTTTCACGCAGCTCCGTCCATGTTGATATACGTATGTTTGTGATTGCACATTTGCGTACATTTTGGGAGTGAACAGAGTTGTTAGAACGCTGGTTTTTAATATATTATTAAAGTTTGACTGACCTATCTGACTGTTTTTTTGACATTCCTTTAGCGCAGTTAGATGCGGCTTACAACACGGGGCGGCTTATAGGTGGACAAAGTTTTGAAATATGCCGTTCATTGAAGGCGCGGCTTATAACCCAGGGCGCCTTATGGTGCGGAAAATACGGTATATATATATATATATATATATATACATATATATATATATATATATATATATATATATGATATGAGTGTGTATGTTACTCATCAGTTACTCAGTACTTGAGTAGTTTTTTCACAACATACTTTTTACTTTTACTCAAGTAAATATTTGGGTGACTACTCCTTACTTTCACTTGAGTAATAAATCTCTAAAGTAACAGTACTCTTACTTGAGTACAATTTCTGGCTACTCTACCCACCTCTGCCCACAGCAGTGTTCATTTTGTTGACTTGAAATATTTTTGTCTTTGTTATTGTCAACAACTTTTTTCCCCCTGATTAAAATAGGACGATAACGAATTAAAACAAATCCATGTTGACTAAAACAATTTAGTCAACGGATAAAAACGAGACAAACATGTTGACAAAGACGAAATCCAATCACATTTAATTTCGTCTTTAGGCGGGTGGAACAAGTTATGCAGTCACAGTTGCATGTGGGAGAGGGGTGGACGGTATATCAAAGAGGGGAGCCAATCAGAACTATTGTGTCTGTCAAGCAAAGAGTTTGGATTTTTCACTGGGAAAACAAGACTATGTATGGTTACACACCTCAATATAATGTCTTCTACACCTGAAAGAAAGAAAAACTTCACATTTGCCAAACAAGACACATTAAAAAACCCTGTGGCTCGATTTTCTCCGGTAAAAATACAACCAACTTGAAGCGCTGTCTGCAGGCTAATCATCGGGACACCGACACAACAGTAAGTAGGCCGAAACTGATATTTCTAAATGACTCATACTGTACTTAATTACTGTTACTATTAAATGAGGTAGAGCAGGAGCAAGACCGCTTACTCTAACACAGCTTTTGTTGCACACCATGGGCGAGCTTGCGTGCCAATTTATGACGCAAAATGATTATTAGCATTCAGACAGGTTATGTTGCTAAAACCATCCATCCATCCATCCATCTTCTTCCGCTTATCCGAGGTCGGGTCGCGGGGGCAGCAGCTTAAGCAGGGAAGCCCAGACTTCCCTCTCCCCAGCCACTTCGTCCAGCTCTTCCTGTGGGACCCCGAGGCGTTCCCAGGCCAGCCGGGAGACATAGTCTTCCCAATGTGTCCTGGGTCTTCCCCGCGGCCTCCTACCGGTGGGACGTGCCCTAAACACCTCCCTAGGGAGGCGTTCGGGTGGCATCCTGACCAGATGCCCGAACCACCTCATCTGGCTCCTCTCGATGTGGAGGAGCAGCGGCTTTACTTTGAGCTCCTCCCGGATGGCAGAGCTTCTCACCCTATCTCTAAGGGAGAGCCCCGCCACCCGGCGGAGGAAACTCATTTCAGCCGCTTGTACCCGTGATCTTGTCCTTTCGGTCATAACCCAAAGCTCATGACCATAGGTGAGGATGGGAACGTAGATCGACCGGTAAATTGAGAGCTTTGCCTTCCGGCTCAGCTCCTTCTTCACCACAACGGATCGATACAGCGTCCGCATTACTGAAGACGCCGCACCGATCCACCTGTCGATCTCACGATCCACTCTTCCCCCACTCGTGAACAAGACTCCGAGGTACTTGAACTCCTCCACTTGGGGCAAGATCTCCTCCCCAACCCGGAGATGGCACTCCACCCTTTTCCGGGCGAGAACCATGGACTCGGACTTGGAGGTGCTGATTCTCATCCCAGTCGCTTCACACTCAGCTGCGAACCGATCCAGTGAGAGCTGAAGATCCTGGCCAGATGAAGCCATCAGGACCACATCATCTGCAAAAAGCAGAGACCTAATCCTGCAGCCACCAAACCAGATCCCCTCAACGCCTTGACTGCGCCTAGAAATTCTGTCCATAAAAGTTATGAACAGAATCGGTGACAAAGGGCAGCCTTGGCGGAGTCCAACCCTCACTGGAAACGTGTCCGACTTACTACCGGCAATGCGGACCAAGCTCTGGCACTGATCATACAGGGAGCGGACTGCCACAATCAGACAGTCTGATACCCCGTACTCTCTGAGCACTCCCCACAGGACTTCCCGAGGGACACGGTCGAATGCCTTCTCCAAGTCCACAAAACACATGTAGACTGGTTGGGCAAACTCCCATGCACCCTCAAGGACCCTGCCGAGAGTATAGAGCTGGTCCACAGTTCCACGACCAGGACGAAAACCACACTGTTCCTCCTGAATCCGAGGTTCGACTATCCGGCGTAGCCTCCTCTCCAGTACACCTGAATAGACCTTACCGGGAAGGCTGAGGAGTGTGATCCCACGATAGTTAGAACACACCCTCCGGTTCCCCTTCTTAAAGAGAGGAACCACCACCCCGGTCTGCCAATCCAGAGGTACCGCCCCCAATGTCCACGCGATGTTGCAGAGTCTTGTCAACCAAGACAGCCCCACAGCATCCAGAGCCTTAAGGAACTCCGGGCGGATCTCATCTACCCCCGGGGCCTTGCAAAATGATTATTAGCATTCAGACAGGTTATGTTGCTAAAACCATCACTTTTCTATCAGTCACAGTGACTTTTCAAAACAAAAATATTACAGCAAAAATCATATGGGTTGATTGACATGTATTTTTAATAAAAGATTTACTTAAAATGTTATGTTTTGTGAGTTTTTTTATGCTACGAACTGTACTTACCGGCAATGTAAACCGAAGGAGACATTTCCGTAATGAAAGCTGCAACACCCTTTTTAGATCCCATCATCACTGCAGCATTATCGGCAGCAAAGAAAACCAAATTCTGCCAAGGAATTTCGTTTGAGTCTATTTCTTCCGCGAGTATTTTGTAAATGTTTTCGCCTGTGGAAGCCGTATTGCATTCCCTCAAAGACAGAAGTACTGACAATACTTTTCCAATGTCGTCATCGAAATATCGAACACAAATGGGGTACAGTTTTACATCGTCATAATTGGTGCTGCCGTCAGTCGACATGCTAAATGGTTCCGTCTTCATGACATCGCCGATACTTTTTGAGGATTCTGTTCCAAGACACTGAATAATGTTTGATGTTTTGGTTCGACCATATCCATATTTTTTGGCGATTTTCGAGTCGGGAAACATTTTCCGAAATAACTGTCCCATGTGATCAGCCAGTGCGATTGGAAGTCCATGCTCAATTATTGCCTCCGTAAATAAAACTTCGGCATTTATCACATCCAAAGAATCTGTTTGGGCGACGAAAAACGTTGAAAGTTTTCCACTTGTATCGCTAGCAACGGCATTAGACTTGTGTTTTTTTGTCCCAACGTGGTCTTTTACATCGCTAATTCCTCCGTGTCCGATCGAAAAATCTTGTCTGCACAAGGTGCAATTCGCGTAGTTTTCACCCTTTTTGGAACGGATAATTATTCCCGGATAGGCTTTTGAATATTCTTCACGGAATGACTGCAGTTTTCTTTTCGGTTTAAGACTCGTTTGCGATTTTTCTCCGGCTGATTCCATGATCGTTCGCTCGTTTGGAAACAATGGCAACTGGTGCCTCGTGCTTGGCAGCGGTGCTATAAATAGCCTCGCGCATGGCATTCGGAATGGCCCGATAGGAAGTTACGGGAAGCAGTGTCGATTGTCATTGTTGTTACGCAATTTCGTGAATAAAACCTTTAAAAAAAATTTTTTTTTTAATTAATGAAAAACCGTATTTTTTATCACTGCAACCGTAACCCGGAATAGGTTGATGAAAACCGTACTAATTACGGGAAAACCGGAGTAGTTGGCAGGTAAGCAAGTGCACTTTAATCGATGTCCTCGGCACACTGCTCAGCCATTTATTTTACAACTTGACAAAAGATCAGCCGCTTTGCTCTGTATTGTCCGAGTAAAAAATAGAATTACAAAATGTGACTACAGTAGTGTAAGGCAGTGTTTTTCAACCACTGTGCCGTGAGACACAGTCTGGTGTGCCGTGGGAGATGATCTAATTTCACCTATTTGGGTTACAAATATTTTTTGCAAACCAGTAATTATAGTCTGCAAATAATGTGTTGTTGTTGAGTGTCGGTGCTGTCTAGAGCTCGTCAGAGTAACCGTGTAATACTTTTCCATATCAGTAGGTGGCAGCTTTGTAGATGTCAGAAACAGCAGGAGGCAGGGTGCAGGTAAAAAGGTGTCTAATGCTTAAACCAAAAATAAACGAAAGGTGAGCGTCCCTAAGAAAAGGCATTGAAGTTTGGGGAAGGCTATGCAGAACAAAACTACTTTGTAGCCAGTTTAGTTTAAAACAAAAACAGAATGCTGGACGACAGCAAAGACTTACTGTGGAGCAAAGACGGCGTCCACAATATACATCCGAACATGACATGACAATCAACAATGTCCCCACAAAGAAGGATAAAAACAATCAAATATTCTTGATTGCTAAAACAAAGTAGATGCGGGAAATATCGCTCCAAGGAAGACATGAAACTGCTAAAGGAAAATACCAAAAAAAAGACAAAAAGACACCAAAATAGGAGCGCAAGGCCAGAAGTAAAACACTACACACAGGAAAACAGCAAAAAACTCAAAATAAGTCACGGCGTGATGTGACAGGTGGTGACAGTACACCTACTTTGAGACAAGAGCTATATTGATGCATGCTTGGTTATGGTTTAAAGTCATATCCAACAATTGCGACAACGACTTTTTACTGTCAACTGAGTTTTGTTTTTTAATGATTTCTGCTGGTGGT
Organism: Nerophis lumbriciformis; assembly: GCF_033978685.3. NCBI lineage: Eukaryota > Metazoa > Chordata > Actinopteri > Syngnathiformes > Syngnathidae > Nerophis > Nerophis lumbriciformis. The sequence goes on along the minus strand of NC_084578.2, from coordinate 5,454,938 downwards.
GTGCCTCCGCATTTTTTCAACGCAAAAAATGTGCCTTGGCTCAAAAAAAGGTTGAAAAACACTGGTTTAAGGAATGCTAGGCTGGAATATGATGACCATGTGCCCAATAAAATGTTACAATAGTAGCAGGAAGTCATGAATAGAATTAATTGGTTGCCGTCCTTAAACTTTTTACCCAAACTGTACATCAGTCAACCTCAAAACAGCACACAAGACCAATATATCTGATCCATACCAATCAGGCGTAGAGTATAGTTTGTGTAACTGATTTATTTTGACCCCATCTAACACCAGACACTTGACATGTAGCTTTTTAGATGTGAACACAACATGCTCTTGACATGCTTGACATTCAGCAGCTCATTTGGTGATACGGACTACTTCATCCCAAATGTGTGAAGGATAGGTACTTGCAGTTCCTTCCTTATACTGCCGTCACACACTACAACCAACATTGCTCCCAACACATTACAGTTTCTATACGTGTTCTCGTATAGCGGCCACTCCTCTGCCGCCTGTTTCATTTACACAAGCATATTTGTATGGCACCTATTGATCCATGCCAGGGATGTAACGATCAACGATATTAATGATAAAACCACGGAAAAACTCCACATGGGTGTTATCGTTTAGAATTGGAATAACATACCTGCCAACTTTTGAAATCAGAAAAACCTAGTAGCCAGGGTCCAGGGGCCGCAAGCCCCCGGTGGGTCCAGGACAAAGTCCTGGTGGGGGGTTCACTTCGCCCCCCGAAGCAAAATGATTATTAGCATTCAGACAGGTTAAAATGTTGCTAAAACCATCACTTTTCTATCAGTCACAGTGACTTTTCAGAACAAAAATATTACAGCAAAAATCATATGGGTTGATTGACATGTTTATTCTGTAAGCTAACTTCAATAGTTTGAAATTATTTTGACAGTTAATGCCAGTTATCCTGTCAACCTTTCACAAGACTTCAATTTGTTAATTGAAAGTATAAACAGTATAAACACTTTTTACAGTAAACAAATGGTAAAACAGTACTAAACAATTCCATTAAAAAAAAAATTGGTGTCATTAACTTTCTGTCCAAGCTTGTATAATCTACTGCCTTGTTCAATTGTAAAAAAATTCTGTGCCTAAAATTCACATTTCTATCACAATTATCATACTGTAAACATGGTAAGCTAACTTCATTAAAATTAATAGTCCTGTCAATAGCATGGAATTACAATTCAAATGTAGTTTTTTTGTAAGCCTTTCAAAAGAATTCAAAATATGAAAAATTTATGAAAATGAATTTAAGCCATCAGACACTTGAAAAGTGGCACATCACATCTCTAATGTAATCATTTTAACTTTTCAACAGAAATAGCACTGCAAAAATATTAAGGACATACTTCTGTATTTTGGTAGTTATGATGTCAACATTTAACAAGATTTCTTCAACTTGGACTTGAAAGCATAAATAGTATAAACACTTAACAGTATAACAGTACTAAACAATTCCAATAGATAACATTGGTGTCATTACCTTTTTGTGGCTAAAATCCGAAAAACGTTGAATGTTTTCCACTTGTATCGCTAGCAACGGCATTAGACTTGTGTTTTTTTGTCCCAACGTGGTCTTTTACATGCTAATTCCTCCGTGTCCGATCGAAAAATCTTGTCTGCACAAGGTGCAATTCGCATAGTTTTCACCCTTTTTGGAACGGATAATTATTCCCGGATAGGCTTTTGAATATTCTTCACGGAATGACTGCAGTTTTCTTTTCGGTTTAAGACTCGTTTGCGATTTTTCTCCGGCTGATTCCATGATCGTTCGCTCGTTTGGAAACAATGGCAACAGGTGCCTCGTGCTTGGCAGCGGTGCTATAAATAGCCTCGCGTATTTAAAAAAAAATTTTTTTTTTAATTAATGAAAAACCGTATTTTTTATCACTGCAACCGTAACCCGGAATAGGTTGATGAAAACCGTACTAATTACGGGAAAACCGGAGTAGTTGGCAGGTATGCTTCTTTATTATGCATTTTCGGCAGGTGCGACTTATACTCCGGTGCGACTTATACTCCGAAAAATACGGTAGTATTCCGCAACCAGCGACAGGGAAACAAACATCCTCAACGCAATATAGCATTCTTGCTAGGGATGTCCCGATCCAGGTTTTTGCACTTCCGATCCGATACCGATATTGTTTTTGCACTTCCGATCCGATACCGATACTGACCGATACTGGCCTATCCGAGCATGTATTAAAGTTTAAAGTTATTTAGCCTACTTAGTTGTCAGAATCATGTTGAAAAGGGTTTTAGTACTCTTGATAACAACTAGCCAGCTGAATTAGGGGAGTTTGAATAATACACAATGGTTGGTAACAAGAAACTGACCTGTTTATTCAAGGATAAACACAAAATAGACAAAATTATACATGACAAACAGAAATGGCATCATTGAAACTAGGGCTGGGCGATATGGCCTTTTTTTAATATTGCGATATTTTAAGGCCATATTGCGATACACGATATATATCTCGATATTTTGCCTTAGCCTTGAATGAACACTTGATGCATAAAATCACAGCAGTATGATGATTCTATGTGTTTTGATTGATTGATTGAGACTTTTATTAGTAGGTTGCACAGTGAAGTACATATTCCGTACAATTGACCACTAAATGGTAACACCCCAATAAGTTTTTCAACTTGTTTAAGTCGGGGTCCACTATTCTATATTGATTCATGATACAGATATATACTATCAGATATATACTATCATCATAATACAGTCATCACACAAGATAATCACATTGAATTATTTACATTATTTATAATCCGGGGTGTGGAGGGTAAGTGTCAAAAAGACAGCCAAAAGAGTTTGATATGAGAATAAATCTAAAGTTAAAATATAAGGTAGAAATGCACCCATTTGCAGGAAATGTAGTCTTGATTTTCAAAATTTTCTTTCAAGGCTTGCATGTCTACATTAAAACATTCTTCTTCATACTGCATTAATATATTCTACTTTTAAACTTTCATGCAGAGAAGGAAATCACAACTAAATAGATCACTAATTTTTTCAGACGGTGTTGATCTGGAAATTTTTGCCTCAGCATTTTGATGGTGTGGACGTGTGGCACCGAACGGAGATAAGCGTCTCGACAGACATTACAATATTTGAACAATGATGACGAAAACGGTTTTCTCTGTCGTGTCCGTGTGTCGAAAATTGTTATGCGTTTATTTTTTTATTTGATTTTGTGCGTGGCATAGATTTGCCGTGCGCAGAGGACGTTTGAGTAGGCGCGCACCTTAGCGGCTGCGCTAGCATCACAGCTAACGTTAGCCATTCTGCTACCTCTCTGCTCGGGGAGGACGTATACGTATGTGACGTATGACGTGACAGTATGTGACGTATGACGTGACGTGTGTCGTGACAGTATGTGACGTATGACGTGACGTGTGTCGTGACAGTATGTGACGTGTGTAAGAAGGTGCGCTCGCTGTCTGTGAGAGGGAGACACAGGAAAGAGTGAGAAGAGCCTGTCGTGTACCGTATTTTCCGCACTATTAGCCGCACCTAAAAACCACAAATTTACTCAAAAGCTGACAGTGCGGCTTATAACCCGGTGCGCTTTATATATGGATTTAATATTAAGATTCATTTTCATAAAGTTTCGGTCTCGCAACTACGGTAAACAGCCGCCATCTTTTTTCCCCGTAGAAGAGGAAGTGCTTGTTCTTCTACGCAAGCAACCGCCAAGGTAAGCACCCGCCCCCATAGAACAGGAAGCGCTTCTTCTTCTACTGTAAGCAACCACCCGCCCCGGTAGAAGAAGAAGAAGCGCGCGGATATTACGTTTCATTTCCTTTGTGTGTTTACATCTGTAAAGACCACAAAATGGCTCCTACTAAGCGACAGGTTTCCGGTTCATGAAAAGACGCAATCTCTCCATCCGCACACGGACTACTATTTCACAGCAACTGCCTAAAGACTTTCAAGAAAAGCTGGCTACTTTCCGTGCATATTGTAAAAACAAGATAGCTGAAAAAAAGATCCGGCCAGAGAACATTATCAACATGGACGAGGTTCCACTGACTTTTGATATTCCTGTGAACCGCACTGTGGATACAACGGGAGCACGTACGGTGAATATTCGCACCACAGGGAATGAGAAGTCATCCTTCACTGTGGTTCTAGCTTGCCATGCTAATGGCCAGAAACTTCCACCCATGGTGATATTCAAAAGGAAGACCTTGCCAAAAGAGACCTTTCCAGCCGGCGTCATCATAAAAGCTAACTCGAAGGGATGGATGGATGAAGAAAAGATGAGCGAGTGGTTAAGGTAAGTTTACGCGAAGAGGCCGGGTGGCTTTTTTCACGCAGCTCCGTCCATGTTGATATACGACTCCATGCGCGCCCACATCACGCTGGTTTTTAATATATTATTAAAGTTTGACTGACCTATCCGACTGTTTTTTTGACATTCCTTTAGCGCAGTTAGATGCGGCTTATAACACGGGGCGGCTTATAGGTGGACAAAGTTTTGAAATATGCCGTTCATTGAAGGCGCGGCTTTTAACCCAGGGCGGCTTATGGTGCGGAAAATACGGTAATGCCAGCAGCTAAAAGCAACTGCGTGAGATTCCACAGACCTGTGGATGTGTTGAAGGTGTGCTGGAAAATGCGCAACGGAAATTACGGAGCAGCAGAAAAGTGGAATGTATTATTTAAATCGGTGCGTTGGAAAACACGGGCCGGAGTTTTTTTTAAAACTGGATCTGGATCGGCATTTTCCCATGCCTTGCCGATACGCATTTTTTGGCAAATATCGGCAGCCGATCCGATCCAAATATCGGATCGGGACATCCCTAATTCTTGCTAGCAGCTAATGTCCCTCCACACTGCAAAGGTCAATAATCCTCTCCTCCATGGCAGCAAATAAACTATGTTTCTTAGAAGTATCATCCCCGTAGGACGAGGAATAGCTAAACACGCTACACTAGACACACGGCGCTCCTATTACTGACTCTGTCAATTAAAAGTGTCATTGTCGTAAAAGGTATAACTTTTTTATAAAGGTATTTATTACATTGGAACCTACTAGATGGTTCAAGTGGTCATTATGTTGTGGCGAGTCACAAGGTGGGAATGGACTTTGTTTGTTCTCTTAAATGAAAGGGTTAACATACTGTTCCATTATCCTCCATTAGAAGTCATTAGTAATCCCATTGCACTCCAAGTGGAAACAATACCGTTTACTGAGAGACAACACAAGGAAGGAGACAAAGACAATAAACAGATGTTACAAATAAGTCACTACAACTTGATACAGATTTAGTCTCAGCGGTTCAGAGCTTTTTTTTAATGATATTTAGTTTCAGTTTACTATAATAGTCTCTACTGACTGTTTAGAGAAAATCAAATCTGACGTCAACATTAAAATAGCCTAGAATAGATAGACATTGGTCAAATTGAAGATAGAATCCGAGTTATAACGAACTTACGATCCTGTAAACAAGAACCACTATGCTTTAACCTCCATTGTGATGACACAAAAACAACTCAGTGTTTTGTGTGTGTGTGTGTGTGTGTGTGTGTGTGTGTGTGTGTGTGTGTGTGTGTGTGTGTGTGTGTGTGTGTGTGTGTGTGTGTGTGTGTGTGTGCCCCCTCCATAAAGTAACTGAGTCAATTCAGGGAAGGTTAACGCTGAAGAAGTAATAGGCTCATTCACAACAATAACATGTGATATTTATGTATTTTGCTCCTTTTAAGCATACGGTGGCGTATTCATTTCAAAGGCGCATCATAAAGCTCGCTTTTCCTTCCAACAACAACAACACTACTAATCATGGCAGACTTCATGAGTGACAACAAAGACTAATTTGGGACAAATGATGATCCAGACCTTTATATTTTTTCGATCCTGAATATGAGGAGGATGATTTGCAGGTTTAAGAAGCTGTGTGCTGAACAGATTCAGCTTTTGTGAAACATTAAGCATCATGTAGCACTGCAGTATACAAGAAATACAACCTACGAACATAATAAAACAATCACTTACTGTACAATGTCTGCTCTTTTGTGAAACACTAAGCATCATGTAGCACTGCAGTATACAAGAAATACAACCTACAAACATAATAAAACAACCACTTACTGTACAATGTCTGCTCTCCGTAGGACACCAACTGATGGGTTGTTTATATCTTCCCATTTAGATAAATAATCAAACATATCCTCAAAGTTTTATTTTAAAAAGTGGCTGCAAACAATCGTATTTGTACGTCTTTCTCACCTATCCCAAGTATATATGTCAACATTGACCAACTTCTTGATTTATGACCATGAACTTCTATCTAGTGAGGCATGATTTATAATCTAGAATTAACTTTTACCAACTCAGAGGCGATGCAGCAGCTCAGTATGTCAATATAGCAGCATAAGCTAGTTAGCTCTATGTGGATCACAGCGATGCTAAAAAAATAGGTTGTCTAGTCCAGTGGTTCTCAACCTTTTTTCAGTGATGTACCCCCTGTGAACATTTTTTTAACTCAAGTACCCCCTAATCAGAGCAAAGCATTTTTGGTTGGAAAAAAGAGATAAAGAAGTAAAATACAGCACTATGTCATCAGTTTCTGATTTATTAAATTGTATAACAGTGCAAAATATTGCTCATTTGTTGTGGTCTTTCTTGAACTATTTGGTAAAAAAGATATAAAAATAACTAAAAACTTGTTGAAAAATAAACAAGTGATTCAATTATAAATAAAGATTTCTACACATAGAAGTAATCATCAACTTAAAGTGCCCTCTTTGGGGATTGTAATAGAGATCCACCTGGATTTATGAACTTAATTCTAAACATTTCTTCACAAAAAAAGAAATCTTTAACATCAATATTTATGGAACATGTCCACAAACAATCTAGCTGTCAACACTGAATATTGCATTTCTTTTCACAGTTCTTTTGACAGACATTTTTTTTAAAAACTCACGTACCCCTTGGCATACCTTCAAGTACCCCCAGGGGTACGCGTACCCCCATTTGAGAACCACTGGTCTAGTCCTTATAATAATATTGCTAATGCCTGGTTAATATTCAGGTCACGAGATGTAAAAGGAGTATAGTTTGTAGTTTTTGGATGTTTTTTTTAAGAGTACTTTATGTGCATATCCTTTGGCTGCATTATTAGCCAACTCATACTTTCCGTATTTAACGCCTTTGACTGCATATAAAACAGAAAAAAATGTGTTCTTGTCTTACATGAGGGTTGTGAATGTTGGTCAAAATTACAAAAGTGCAATTACCCTTTAGACCATGGGTGTCAAACTCTGGCCCGCGGGCCAAATGTGGCCCATTGTGTAATTTAATTTGGCCCTTGAGGCAATATCAAATCAACATTAGAGCTGGCCCGCCGGTATTATACAGTGGCGGTGCCACTGTAACACCGCTAATACTCATACTTGCCAACCCTCACGATTTTCAGTGCCCCTCTCGAAAGTCTCACGGGGCAACCATTCTCCCGAATTTCTACCGATTTCCACCCGGACAACAATATTGGGGGCGTGCCTTAAAGGCACTGCCTTTAGCGTCCTCTACAACCTGTCATCACGTCTGCTTTTCCTCCATACAAACAGCGTGCCGGCCCAGTCACATAATATATGCGGCTTTTACACACACATAAGTGAATGCAAGCATACTTGATCAACAGCCATACAGGTCACACTGAGGGTGGCCGTATAAACAACTTTAACACTGTTACAAATATGCGCCACACTGTGAACCTACACCAAACAAGAATGACAAACACATTTCGGGAAAACATTCGCACCGTAACACAACATAAACACAACAGAACAAATACCCAGAACCCCTTGCAGCACTAACTCTTCCGGGACGCTACAATATACACCCCCCGCTACCACCAAACCCTGCCCACCTGAGCCCCGACATTAATGAACTAGCATCCCAGAAAAGATGGCAGGTATCTGGCTTGGGCACATCAGATTAGATCAGTGTGTTGCAAACTGAGCAGTAAAAAGGCCTGAATGGTTGATTTATTCATTGTTATTTTATTTTCAAATTTATTAGCCTGTGGAAAAAGTTAATGTTGATATTTACCTCAGAAGGCTGCAAATAGAAAAGAGGCATTACATTTTTTATTTACATTTTATTTAATATACTATTGATGTTTTTTTGTTTGTTTTTTGAAAGTTGATTTTGCACTACGAAGTTATATAAGCGTTGCTTCTTCCATATTCAGTGTTAAAGCAAATCAGTGTAGCAAACTGAGCAATAATTAACGTTTTATTCATGCACTTTCTCTTGCTACTTCAAGGCTTGAATGTTTGATTCTTTCATTATTGTTATTTTATTTTCAAATTCATTATTAGCCTGTGGAAAAAGTTAATGTTGATATTTACCTCAGAAGGCTGCAAATAGAAAAGAGGCATTCAATTTGTATTTAAATTTAATTTGATATGCCATTGATATTTTTTAATTATTATTATTATTTGAAACTCGATTTTGCATGTCACTATAAAGTTATGTAAGCCTTGATTGCTCAATATTTAATGCAAAACTTGTTTGGGTCCCTATTAAAAGGTTAATTTGTTCAGTTTTACATTTTGGCCCACTCTGTATTTGAGTTTGACACCCCTGCTTTAGACCCACAACCCATAATAAACTATTTACTAAGCAAGCAAAAAGGAGAATTTAACAAAGCTGGAGCAGCAATGCACAACACTACTCTGTCTGGTTTTATCTGGTCCCGGCCGCTGTGTCCTCATAGTCTCAACTGGCTCCAGTAGACCTGACTAAGTTGTGTTGGGTCAGATTGGGTCACTTCCTCTGTGTGTGAATTGTGGGGATCACACTGATCTTACAACAATGAGCTGAAGGTCCAGCATGCACTGGCTCTCTGCAATGCCAGGAGCAAGATTATACCGCTTTTTAACTGCCTGATAAAACATCACCAAAAACTGTTCCACTTTTTAAACAGTATAGCCATATTGAATATATACTGAAGTCTGTCATATCTTGTCTTTCGTTACTGCAATTGTCTCCCTGTCTTTCCAGGAATATGTTTACAAATATTTTTAAAACAGTATGCTTGACTCACTTGTTGCAAAACAAATCTGTTTTGGCACAATAAGGCCAACAGATGGACAATCACCTATGCTGAATGACAAATTAAGTCCATATCGTCTCTTTAAAGTCACACATAAATGACAATAATAACTTTACTACTAAAATTTGAGACGTCAAAGCTGTATTATTATGCCACTTCAAAAAGTTTGCAAAGACTCTTCAGTTGGTAAACATTGGGCTCCTGTAAACTCGAAAAAGCAGAAAATGAGGCAAAACTTTCAGCTATGAGGCTCACTTATTTGTAATGGTCCACATTTGGGCAGACATCCTCACTATTAGCCCTATTCTCCATGTGCTGAACTGAAAAATGGCATGCAACTGCGCGGAATGTCTGGGTGACGTCACGAGACAGAACATTTATTTTAGAATAACTTAAAAACCTTAAAGGGGAACATTATCACCAGACCTATGTAAGCGTCAATATATACCTTGATGTTGCAGAAAAAAGACCATATATTTTTTTAACCGATTTCCGAACTCTAAATGGGTGAATTTTGGCGAATTAAACGCCTTTCTATTATTCGCTCTCGGAGCAAGCAATCCGCCATTTTCTCAAACACATTACAAACACCGAGTCAAATCAGCTCTGTTATTTTCCATTTTTTCGACTGTTTTCCGTACCTTGGAGACATCATGCCTCGTCGGTGTGTTGTCGGAGGGTGTAACAACACGAACAGGGACGGATTCAAGTTGCACCAGTGGCCCAAAGATGCGAAAGTGGCAAGAAATTGGACGTTTGTTCCGCACACTTTACCGACGAAAGCTATGCTACGACAGAGATGGCAAGAATGTGTGGATATCCTGCGACACTCAAAGCAGATGCATTTCCAACTGGACTGGACGGATCAGCTTTCAGGAAAAGAGAGCAGATGAGGGTATGTCTACAGAATATATTAATTGATGAAAACAGGGCTGTCTGCACTCTCAAAGTGCATGTTGTTGCCAAATGTATTTCATATGCTGTAAACCTAGTTCATAGTTGTTAGTTTCCTTTAATGCCAAACAAACACATACCAATCGTTGGTTAGAAGGCGATCGCCGAATTTGTCCTCGCTTTCTCCCGTGTCGCTGGCTGTCGTGTCGTTTTCGTCGGTTTCGCTTGCATACGGTTCAAACCGATATGGCTCAATAGCTTCAGTTTCTTCTTCAATTTCGTTTTCGCTACCTGCCTCCACACTACAACCATCCGTTTCAATACATGCGTAATCTGTTGAATCGCTTAAGCCGCTGAAATCCGAGTCTGAATCCGAGCTAATGTCGCCATACCTTGCTGTTCTATGCGCCATGTTTGTTTGTGTTGGCATCACTGTGTGACGTCACAGGAAAATGGACGGGTGTATATAACGATGGTTAAAATCAGGCACTTTGAAGCTTTTTTTTAGGGATATTGCGTGATGGGTAAAATTTTGAAAAAAACTTCGAAAAATAAAATAAGCCACTGGGAACTGATTTTTAATGGTTTTAACCCTTCTGAAATTGTGATAATGTTCCCCTTTAACAGCACAGACGACAACAAATTTGTAACACAAACGTTCAGGACAAGTTTGGGGATATTTGGACATGGTGGAAAATTCACACCGGTGGAGGAAAAGGATCATCTATAGTAGGACTGCACGATTATGGACAAAAATTAATCGTGATTATTTTATCCAGGGGTGCTCATTACATCGATCGCGAGCTACCGGTCGATCTCGGAGGTTGTGTCAGTCGATCACCAGCCAGGCATTAAAAAAATTGTCCTAAAAATGAGCGATCATAAATCTTCACTATGACGTCACTTTCGTCACTTGATTGACATTCACGGCACCCGAGGGTCTTCTGAGATGACGCTGGCTGCTGCCAGCTCATTAAAATTACCGACTGGAAGGCGAGAAACACTTTATTTCAACAGACACTGGCGCCGTACCTGTCGTCAAAACTCCAAAGACCTACTGCACAGTTGCACAGTTGTGCTAACAAAATAAGAGTCTCAGAAAGCCAGCGCAAACAAGCTAGCAAGCTACGGAGTTTGCCGACAATATATTTTTTGTAAAGTGTATACAGAGGAGTACGGAAGCTGGACAAATAAGATGCCAAAAACCAACCACTTTCATGTGGTATTGGACAGAAAGGAGGACTTTTTTTCTCCTCCATTCGAAAATGCGGACATTATCAGCACCACTGTCTGATTCCAATCAGTGAAGTCATCAGAATCAGGTAATACACCAACTTATATTCTTGTCTTCATGAAAGAAAGGAATCTATATGTGTTAAACATGCTTGTATTATCTTTAAACACCTTTAACTTGTTAACAATATTAACTATATGTGTTAAACATGCTTGTATTAACTTTAAACACCTTTAACTTGTTAACAATATTAACTATATGCGTTCAACATGCTTGCATTATCTTTAAACACCTTTAACTTATTAACATTATTAACTATGTGTTAAACATGCTTGCATTATCATTAAACACCTTTAACTTGTTAACAATATTAACTATATGTGTTAAACATGCTTGCATTATCTTTAAACACCTTCAACTTATTAACAATATTAACTATATGTGTTAAACATGCTTGTATTATCATTAAACACCTTTAACTTGTTATCAATATTAACTATATGTGTTAAACATGCTTGCATTATCTTTAAACATCTTTAACTTGTTAAGAATATTAACTATGTGTATTAAACATACTTTTATTATCATTAAACACCTTTAATTTATTAACATTATTAACTATATGTATTAAACATTCTTGTATTATCATTAAACACCTTTAATTTATTAACAATATTAACTATGTGTTAAACATGCTTGCATTATCATTAAACACCTTTAACTTGTTAACAATATTAACTATATGTGTTAAACATGCTTGCATTATCTTTAAACACCTTCAACTTATTAACAATATTAACTATATGTATTAAACATACTTGTATTATCATTAACACCTTTAATTTATTAACAATATTAACCATGTGTTAAACATGTGTTAAACATGCTTGTATTATCATTAAACACCCTTAACTTGCTAACAAAAACATATTTCATAAATAAGTAACTATAAATTATATATATGAATGAGGTAGATCCCCACGACTTGATCAATTGAAAAGTAGCTCGCCTGCAGAAAAAGTGTGAGCACCCCTGATTTTATCAATACTTAAATCACAATTATTACTCAGGATCACTAATCACAATTTTTGATTATGTCAGGTAAAACAGTGTTGGGGTGGGTTGAAAGCGACGCCATGCGATTTGTCATCATATAGTTCATATATTATGCAGGCAAGTGATTAGAACTTGATGATAAAGACTGAAAATAAGCCGGGGGTCAGACAACCCAATCCCCCTATTATCTGAATAGCCATTTGTGATTCATAGCATGAAATAAATGACTTGCAGTCGTGTTGTTTGTTTCAAAATGATTCACCTATTCAATGTCAAAATATAAAATAATGAACAAAATGTCAGCTACTGTCTAGTCGTAAAACACAAATGAAAATGAAATGTAGCAATTAGACAGACTATACTGTAGCAAAAGTTATCACATGTCTGCCACAATCATGGATGTTCTTAAAATGTGTATTCCACCTCTGCCATGTCCAGAGCAGTTTGGATTTGGGCTTACATGGTAAACAACTCAAATTAATGTGTTGGGCATTGTTTTATCCAGACGCATACATTTGTCCAAATGTGGCCAAGTAGATGCATTGTGGGTTTCCTGGACATCGCTACAAGAAAAATCTAAGAGAATCCCTCCGCCATCCTCCACTAGGTATTTTTTAAATATATAAATCGCTCGCTTGAATATTCCTTCTTCTGTTCTCTGACTCTCTACTCGTCGTTTAAGATTTGCCGTCTGTTGTGATTTCCCTTCCTGGTTCGATGATCCGCCCTATTTTGCCTCTGATTGGCCTGTCCCTAATGTTTTGCCCTAATCTTAACCGATCGTGACTCATAGTAAGCCAACCAACCAATCATCATTGAAGTTTCCCGTATAGTTTGTTCCCTGACCGTGGAGTTGCTTCGATTTTTAGGTTAATAATTTTTTACGGAAAACCGCAGTTTTTACCACTGGATTATCAAAAACCGTACTCATTACGGGAAAACAGTAGTTGTTGGCAGGTACGGCAAAGAGACTGATCAAGATTTTAACACACATTGTAGGTCGGAAAAAATGTGTTTTTAAAATTTTGCTTTCTATTTACTGTTTTAATTGGTTTTACCCTTTGAAATTGTTTTTAATCATATTTATTTTATATTGTTTTTAATTGTGTTTAATATTGTTGTGCAGCACTTTGGAAACATTTTGTTGTTTAAATGTGCTATATAAATAAAGTGGATTGGATTGGATTGAAAAACTGAAAATATTTGTTTACCGGTATATTTTTACAGAGATAAAAAAGACAAATTTCCGTCTATAGACGGAAAAATCACATGCCAAATAGACTGATATTTGTTTTTCTTCATTATTAGTATCAACTTGTCAGCTTTCTCTCATTACATGATACCTTAAGCTCAATTTTTCCATTTGTGATGCTTTTTTTGGCGCCATAAAGAAAGCCACGTTTCTTGGGTGGCCCGCGAGTCATCAATTTTATATACATTTATGTATATAAATGACAAATACAAAAATATACTTTTAATTATTGAACGCATATGAAAGAGTATTTTAATGTTTAATTACAGTTCCTCATTGCCTGAATTCACACACATGCGCAGATGCGGGGAATACATACATTCCATTGGGGAGCAGTTTTCGCCAGAACACCGGCAAATAATACTATCACTCGATGGAAAAATGTCTATTTAGCACAGTGGTTAGATGTTAGTCTTTCTCGTGCGTCTCCAGGGAGATAAGTAGAGTTGCGTGTTGTTCAAACGTCCAAAGGCGTAAGAATGAATTTAACTTTGGGGGTGGGCGGGGGTGGGGGGAACATACCGTTTTGGTAACCGGACAGATCCATAAAGAATAAGCAGAAATATGTGATGTAGGAATTAAATAAACATCGCAAAACAATCACAAAACACTGTCACATTGACAGTTCTTTTAAAGAGGTAACCCACACAAAGTTAAAAAATGATGTTTCTTTTTTTATATCAATTTAAATCACAAAGCAGTGTGGCCAAAAAAAGATAAAGTCCAATAAACAAGCTTTGTTCTTCTCCAACAACACCATGTGGCTCATTGCAAAAGTTTGGCCAACAAAAATAGGAGTTATATCTCTCACATCTACTACACAAGCTTTATGCCTCACTGACAACTCAGCTGCTGTCACTGACAAATCATCGAAGTGTTGTTATCGGGAACACTGACAAAGTTATCAATTAAATAATAGACGAGTGACCATCCAAGGAAACAAACGGAAAAACGTTATGAACAGGTTGTGGCAACATTCCCTACACATAGGGGTGTAACGGTATGTGTATTTGTATTATCGAACGAGTACCGAACGAGTTTCCACACAGACATATTAAGTAGCGTAACGCACGTTGTGTAAACAATGCACACCGAGGCACAACACACGGCATGCTAGCAGCTAACGGGCTACGATAGACTGACCATACGTCCTCTTTTCACCGGACATGTCCTCTTTTGCGGAGCTGTCAGGGCGGATTTTCTTAAATGCCTCAAATGTCCGGCATTTTGAGTTAAGGTTGTGTGTATTTTCAATGTACGTTCAGGGTTTGGAAGGGGTTAAAAACAAAACAAATTGTGCGAGCTGCAGCAGCATTGGTGAGGGAGGGGCAGAGACAGAGAGAGAGAGAGAGAGAGAGAGAGAGTTATGATAAACGCGCATGCGTCGCCAGGCTCTGCTTTTTATCCATAGATTTATCAGATTTAATTTTTTATTATCTATACCAGGGGTGTCAAAAGTGTGCCCCTGAGGCCATTTGCGGCACACGGCACATTCTAAAAATACTATTAAAATAAACAAAAACATAACAAAAGTGAAATAAAAAAGCTTAAAGGTTAAATGTAATTTAGAAAAAGTTGCAATGTTGACTAATAAAACAAAGCTGTTTTTTTTTCTTTCAAACTGTCATTGCTCAAAACATAATATTGAATCAAAATCAATGTTATTATTGATGTTCCGATTACTTCACATCAAATATTCCATTAAGAAAAAATATTTTTGGTGGAAGATTTTGCAAATTTGGTAAATAACCCCAAAATGTATATTTTGTTGTTTTCTTACTGTACCGAAAATTAACCGAACCGTGACCTCTAAACCGAGGTACGTACCGAACCGACATTTTTGTGTCCCATTACACCCCTACTACACACGTTTTAAAAGATCGCTTTCTGCATGTTTCCTCACGTCCTTAACACTCAGAGTCACTGCAGGTGAGTCAAGGAGCACCAGCGACACAACGCTGTCTTGCACTTTCCAAAATGAAAGCAAAAGCTAATATTTTCCTTCCCCGGGGTATACTTTTTGGGTGGGACAAATGTGTCTGTTGCCAACATTGTCCACACCCGGCGCAACCTAATAACAACATTGTGGTCTTTAACGCACACAGAAATGAAGCAAGTCAAATAAAGTGAAAGCGATCGGCTGCAGAAACCCTGGGAAAAGTGTGTAAACGTTAATGTCAATAACAGTAATAATGTTAATGTTTCAGGTCGGCATGGTGATGAGTCCTGTTCTCATACACCGTGGTCTCTGGTAGTGCTTGATTTAATATGCAGCGAAGCCTGCTTTTTAAACGTTAATATCGCCGACAATCACCCTTGTATAATCGTGGCAGCTAAAATCGTGATAATGATTAATATTCCATTAATTGTGCAGCCTGAGTCAATATTATGCCTTGTGAATCGATATTGCAACATGTAAAAGGTATCGATCCGTAATTGACCGAATTGATCATTGCACCCAGTCCTACTCCAGTCTCAAAATGGCTCATTGTACTTTACTTCCACCCCCGTCTGAATGCTGTGCAGCCCAACTGTTTTAATATGAAAAATGGCAGCGGCTGGGATCAAGTTAAGCCTACAACCTTCTGTTAGTCATAGCACAGAGCATACCTGCCAACTTTTGAAATCAGAAAAACCTAGTAGCCAGGGTCCAGGGGCCGCAGGGCCCGGTAGGTCCAAGACAAAGTCCTGGTGGGGGGTTCCTGCGCCCCCCGACGCAAAATGATTATTAGCATTCAGACAGGCTAAAATGTTGCTAAAACCATCACTTTTCTATCAGTCACAGTGACTTTTCAAAACAAAAGTCATATGGGTTGATTGACATGTTTATTCTGTAAGCTAACTTCAATAGTTTGAAATTATTTTGACAGTTAATGCCAGTTATCCTGTCAACCTTTCACAATACTTCAATTTGTTAATTGAAAGTATAAACAGTATAAACAACTTTTACAGTAAACAAATGGTAAAACAGTACTAAACAATTCCATTAAAAAAAAAATTGGTGTCATTATTAACTTTCTGTCCAAGCTTGTATAATCTACTGCCTTGTTCAATTGTAAAAAATATTCTGTGCCTAAAATTCACATTTCTATCACAATTATCATACTGTAAACATGGTAAGCTAACTGCATTAAAATTAATAGTCCTGTCAATAGCATGGAATTACAATTCAAATGTAGTTTTTTTGTAAGCCTTTCAAAAGAATTCAAAATATGAAAAATGAATGAAAATTAATTTAAGCCATCAGACACTTGAAAAGTGGCACATCACATCTCTAATGTAATCATTTTAACTTTTCAACAGAAATAGCACTGCAAAAATATTAAGGACATACTTCTGTATTTTGGTAGTTATGCTGTCAACATTTAACAAGATTTCTTCAACTTGGACTTAAAAGCATAAATAGTATAAACACTTTTAACAGTATAACAGTACTAAACAATTCCAATAGATAACATTGGTGTCATTACCTTTTTGTTTGCTCAATTATTGCCCCCGTAAATAAAACTTCGGCATTTATCACATCCAAAGAATCTGTTTGGGCGACGAAAAACGTTGAAAGTTTTCCACTTGTACCGAAATCTGTTACCCATCGGAATTAATAATAATTAATTAATAATAACAATGGACTCATACTATAATGAAAGTAAGTCATTGATGTCCAGAATATGTGTAATTTATTAATGCTGAAATTCTGACAACTGACGTTTCATTCCATGATAGCTTTTAATCCGGAAAATGTATGTATGTGAGAGAGAATCAACAGCTGATACAATGGACTCATACTATAATGAAAGCAAGTCATTGATTTCCAGAATATGTGTAATTTATTAATGCTGAAATTCTGACAACTGACGTTTCAGCATTAAGGATAGTTTACGCCATTTACGCAAGCGTTCTTCTTCTCCTCCTCTTTGGGCTTGCCGTTTAACCGTCAAACAAACGCCATGGGAACATCGCCCCGAAATCTGTTACCCATCGGAATTTGTAACTCCAGGGGGCGATGTTCCCATGGTGTTTGTTTGATGGTTAAAGGGCAAACCCAAAGAGGAGGAGAAGAAGAACGCTTGCGTAAATGGCGTAAACTATCCTTAATGCTGAAACGTCAGTTGTCAGAATTTCAGCATTAATAAATTACACATATTCTGGAAATCAATGACTTGCTTTCATTATAGTATGAGTCCATTGTATCAGCTGTTGATTCTCTCTCACACACATACATTTTCCGGATTAAAAGCTATCATGGAAAGAAACGTCAGTTGTCAGAATTTCAGCATTAATAAATTACACATATTCTGGACATCAATGACTTACTTTCATTATAGTATGAGTCCATTGTTATTATTAATGCTGAAATTCTGACAACTGACGTTTCAGCATTAAGGATAGTTTACGCCATTTACGCAAGCGTTCTTCTTCTCCTCCTCTTTGGGCTTGCCGTTTAACCGTCAAACAAACGCCATGGGAACATCGCCCCGAAATCTGTTACCCATCGGAATTTGTAACTCCAGGGGGCGATGTTCCCATGGTGTTTGTTTGATGGTTAAAGGGCAAACCCAAAGAGGAGGAGAAGAAGAACGCTTGCGTAAATGGCGTAAACTATCCTTAATGCTGAAACGTCAGTTGTCAGAATTTCAGCATTAATAAATTACACATATTCTGGAAATCAATGACTTGCTTTCATTATAGTATGAGTCCATTGTATCAGCTGTTGATTCTCTCTCACACACATACATTTTCCGGATTAAAAGCTATCATGGAAAGAAACGTCAGTTGTCAGAATTTCAGCATTAATAAATTACACATATTCTGGACATCAATGACTTACTTTCATTATAGTATGAGTCCATTGTTATTATTAATGCTGAAATTCTGACAACTGACGTTTCAGCATTAAGGATAGTTTACGCCATTTACGCAAGCGTTCTTCTTCTCCTCTTTGGGCTTGCCGTTTAACCATCAAACAAACGTCATGGGAACATCGCCCCCTGGAGTTACAAATTCCGATGGGTAACAGATTTCGGTACAACAACGGCATTAGACTTGTGTTTTTTTGTCCCAACGTGGTCTTTTACATCGCTAATTCCTCCGTGTCCGATAGAAAAATCTTGTCTGCACAAGGTGCAATTCGCGTAGTTTTCACCCTTTTTGGAACGGGTAATTATTCCCGGATAGGCTTTTGAATATTCTTCACGGAATGACTGCAGTTTTCTTTTCGGTTTAAGACTCTTATGCGATTTTTCTCCGGCTGATTCCATGATCGTTCACTCGTTTGGAAACAATGGCCTCGTGCTTGGCAGCGGTGCTATAAATAGCCTCGTGCATGGCATTGGGAATGGCTCGATAGGAAGTTACGGGAAGCAGTGTCGATTGTCATTGTTGTTACGTGCTTTCGTGAATAAAACTTTAAAAAAAAAAATTTTTTTAATGAATGAAAAACCGTATTTTTTATCACTTCAACCGTAACCCGGAATAGGTTGATGAAAACCGTACTAATTACGGGAAAACCGGAGTAGTTGGCAGGTATGACATAGCATCATTTAAAAAAATGAACGTTTACACTTCAGAATTCTTTAACTATTGAAGTGTTCAAAAACATTGGTCAAAATCAAAATTACATCAATTTTAAAAATACTATGTAAAAAAACAAAAACAACTTTAGAAACACATTTGCCATTGATTCATTTGTGATTGATCAAACTTGCATAGTTAAAACATTGTAATTTATTTGTTCATAATAAATGCTAGCAGCCGCACGTATAACCACAATGACAAAAAGAGTGGGTGACTGACAAGAGAGTTCCCTATATTTATTTAATTCTGCTATAAAAAAATGCAACATACCTTAAAAAGTTCATGCGGTTTTGATGCAACTTTCAGGAAATTAAAAAAAATGGGATAAGGAAGAAGTTATTATGTTTTTGAGGTCTAAATTCAGGATTTTCTAAAGGATTATTTTGTATTGATGTATAGGGACTAGGGATGTCCCGATCCGATATTTGGATCGGATCGGCTGCCGATATTTGCCAAAAATTGCGTATCGGCAAAGCATGGGAAAATGCCGATCCAGATCCAGTTTTAAAAAAAACTCCGGTCCGTGTTTTCCAACGCACCTATTTAAATAATACATTCCACTTTTCTGCTGCTCCGTAATTTCCGTTCCGCATTTTCCAGCACACCTTCAACACATCCACAATTCTCACGCAGTTGCTTTTAGCTGCTGGCATTACACGACAGGCTCTTCTCACTCTTTCCTGTGTCTCCCTCTCACAGACAGCGAGCGCACCTTCTTACACACGTCACATACTGTCACGTCATACGTCACATACTGTCACGTCATACGTCACATACGTATAAGTCCTCTCCCAGCAGAGAGGTAGCAGCATGGCTAACGTTAGCTGTGATGCTAGCGCAGCCGCTAAGGTGCGCGCCTGCTCAAGCGTCCTCTGCGCACGGCAAATCTATGCCACGCACAAAATCAAATAAAAAAATAAGCGCATAACAATTTTCGACACACGGACACGACAGAGACAACAGTTTTCGTCATCATTGTTCAAATATTGTGACGTCTGTCGAGACGCTTATCTCCATTCGGTGCCACACGTCCAGACTCCACACCATCAAAATGGCAAAAATTTCCACATCAACACCGTATGAAAAAATTAGTGATTTTTTTAGTTGTGATTTCCTTCTCTGCATGAAAGTTTAAAAGTAGCATATATTAATGCAGTATGAAGAAGAATGTTTTAATGTAGACATGCAACATAGAACATTTTGAAAATCAAGACTACATTTCCTGCAAATGGGTGCATTTCTACCCTATATTTTAACTTTAGATTTATTCTCATATCAAACTCTTTTGGCTGTCTTTTTGACACTTACATCCGGCGCCCCCCTCCACACCCTGGATTATAAATAATGTAAATAATTCAATGTGATTATCTTGTGTGATGACTGTATTATGATGATAGTATATATCTGATAGTATATATCTGTATCATGAATCAATTTAAGTGGACCCCGTCTTAAACAAGTTGAAAAACTTATTCGGGTGTTACCATTTAGTGGTCAATTGTACGGAATATGTACTTCACTGTGCAACCTACTAATAAAAGTCTCAATCAATCAATCAAAACACATAGAATCATCATACTGCTGTGATTATATGCATCGAGTGTTCATTCAAGGCTAAGGCAAAATATCGAGATATATATTGTGTATCGCAATATGGCCTTAAAATATCGCAATATTAAAAAAAGGCCATATCGCCCAGCCCTAGTTCAATGATGCCATTTCTGTTTGTCATATATAATTTTGTCTATTTTGTGTTTATCCTTGAATAAACAGGTCAGTTTCTTGTTACCAACCATTGTGTATTATTTAAACTCACCTAATTCAGCTGGCTAGTTGTTATCAAGAGTACTAAAACCCTTTTCAACATGATTCTGACAACTAAGTAGGCTAAATAACTTTAAACTTTAATACATGCTCGGATAGGCCAGTATCGGTCAGTATCGGTATCGGATCGGAAATGCAAAAACAATATCGGTATCGGATCGGAAGTGCAAAACCCTGGATCGGGACATCCCTAATAGGGACCGGTGGAAGTTTGCCGTCTCAGTGTCTTTCTAATTTTAAAATTGCAGTTTGAGGTTTAATGCAACAGGCTTCCGTAGCTCAGCACACAATGCAGAACGACAGACTAAGTTAGCAGTCAATATTCGCTTTCTTAAGAGTTTGGCGAGTATACGCCGATAAGAAGAAATGGTGTTTAATGTCAATTTTGTTTCGTTAAACGCTCAATTGTTAAAGGTTCGTCGTACAAGTTTAAAATGATTGTGGTGCTAATTTGTGTTAGCCTGTCAATAGAATCAGCCGTTATGTTAGCATTAAGCTAGCTGCATGGTATCTTGTATGGTTGTGTTGATATTTTTCCAGTTTGTACCAAAACTGTATGGTTGATTTAACATGATTCCTAAACAAATGTACACTGCATGTATTTTTGTAATTGTGGAAACTAACAGTCAACAGAACTGATGACCTATCTGCCAAACTAAATTGTATCCTTCAGAAAGGGCAGAATACAGTATATAATTTAAAAAAAACACGAGTATTTAATAGTCCCTTGTAGAAATAAAATAAGCACGAAAAATAATGGAAATTTGTACAGATACAGATAATTTCCAGACCTATAGATATTTGCACAAGGTTTTGTGAGAAGAAATTAACAGTTCACACTTCTGCTCAAAATGCATACACTACCAAAACTATACAAATCTATTGTAGGGAATATGATAGTGTCTACTGATGTTTATTTACTGAATTAACTATAAATTGAGAACAAATAGCTCTGACCCATAATATGTCAATTTTTAAATTATTTCATTTATAGACAAAAAGCAACTTAAACATTCTGAATATGATTTCACAAAATGAAATGTTGTCCAACACAACATTCATAAATGAGGCCAACAGAACTAAGTCAACAAGAGTCTACAAATCTATTGTAGGGAATATGATAGTGTCTACTGATGTTTATTTACTGAATTAACTATAAATTGAGATCAAATAGCTCTGACCCATAACATGTCAACTTTTCAATTATTTCATTTATAGACAAAAAGCAATTTAAACATTCTGAATATGATTTTTCACAAAATCATTGTCCAACACAACATTCATAAATGAGGCCAACAGAACTAAGTCAACAAGAGTCTCCATTGTGGTTAGCAACGACACTGGAACAAGTGGAGTAACATCTCTTGATTGACCAAAATAAAATAAATACAATTATATTTTCCCCTGACAGTAATAACATTGTAAAACATTGCAAAGAGTGCCTGTCTGATAGAAAAGACAACGTTCAATTGTGGAACAAAGAAATCACGGTTCAATTAGTAAAGTGCATTTTCTCCACTAAAAATCATAAAAGGTAACCGTGTGCCTCCACATAAACCATGAAGTAAAATATACACAACTACTTGTTTTTTCAGCTAGTTATTTTTGCCCTGCTATTGTTTCTTTCAAACTGCTGTCTCTTATCAAAGGCTTTCTAATCAGTCCAGTGGCTTTACTTTTGCAGCGCCAGGCGTCGGTTTGGCAGCGTTGTACCACTTCCATAAATAATTACAATGGTAAATTTTATATTTAGAAAAAAAAAAAAAAATTGGTTAAAAGATGTCAAATAAAAAGTAGCAACCATGGTGAGAGCCCGAACTTCCCGTAGACGTGGTTGTTACCACTCAAACGCTCAGTCATCCATTTCACCGTCACAAGCTCAGGAATTTGCATGCACGTTCTGCGGCCAATACATCGTTTTTTTTATTATAATATAATTATCGTGAGAAGCCGAAATCTGATTGATTGTCCATCCCTACTTTTGTCATAAGTGAAATAAGAAAATAGTTGCAAGTATGTATACAACAGTGACGTGCGGTGAGGTTGATGGCTGGTGAGGCACTGACTTCATCACAGTCAGATTTACAAACATATGAACCCTAAAGAGTATCTTATTCACCATTTGATTGGCAGCAGTTAACGGGTTATTGTTTAAAAGCTCATACCAGCATTCTTCCCTGCTTGGCACTCAGCATCAAGGGTTGGAATTGGGGGTTAAATCACCAAAAATGATTCCCGGGCGCGGCGCCACTGCTGCCCACTGCTCCCCTCACCTCCCAGGGGGTGAACAAGGGGATGGGTCAAATGCAGACGACAAATTTCATTACACCTAGTGTGTGTGTGACAATCATTGGTACTTTAACTTTACACATACAAACTGTAGCACACAAAAAAGCACATTTAATAAAAAAAACGTTATTATGGTCTTACCTTTACTTATAAATTAAGTCCATGCGCCGCAACTAAAGCCCTCACTTAAACTTTCCACGTGCAAGATTGAATCCATTTAAAAAAGTGTAACCAAGGGTTTATAAATGTCGCCTATACTGTATGAAACTACAAAATAACAAACACGGAGGCTCCAGTTTACACGAGGACCACTTTATTTACCTTCTTTCAAAAACCTCCGCTCCACTCCGTGTCATCACTTCCGCTCTTAGCGCCTTCAAAATAAGAGCTCAAGGCATATACTGTATAACAGCGCATAACAGGAACTTAACATCACAAAGAGGAAAGCCCATGAAAATAGGTTACAAAAGTTATTTAATAAGAAGCCAAAAAGTGCAAAAACAATAATGTTCGTGTTGGAGGAGTTGAGAATTAGATACACCTGCAGTCTGCAGGTGTACCTAATGTTGTGGCCCTGCAGTCATTCACAACTCCTCCAACACGAACATGATTGTTTTTGCACTTTTTGGCTTCTTATGAAATAACTTTTTTAAATAGATTCAATCTTGCACGTGGAAAGTTTAAGTGTGGGCTTTAGTTGTTATAACAATTCTACGGCGGGGGTGCGGGAGGCGGGATTACTGGAGCCTCAGCCAGTGCGTCTTTTGCAGCCGTTTTATGATCGCTCAGCACAAGAAATACGCTACACACATACAGTTGTTGACAAAATACACTGTACATTATATACCTCAGCTAACTAAACTATGGAAATGTATAATATAGTTCATATAGCAATACGGTCTCACTGCACAGCAGGCCAGCAGTTAGCAGAGTCCGGAATCCATGTTGAGGCACTGAGTGACGTGCCTCAACTGGCTGCTGTTCACCGCACCGTCTCTTCTCAGTATTTGAACGGCAAATGTGAAAATTCAGCGATTTTTAATACAAATAATATAAAACTGGTGAAGTTAAATGGAAAATAACTTTATAGTATAATCACTGGATACATATAACAATTAAAAAAAAATTTTTCTTTTTACATTTTTTTTCTTTCCATGATGGCAGGTGAGGCCCCACTTCACCTGCCTCTAGTGACTGCACGTCACTGGTATACAACATTGCATCACTGCTAAATGCATTAAGTTTCCTAAAGTGCAAAATAATAACAGTAAATATGCAAGCTGTAAGACAGGTTGCAACGGACGGCGATTTTATTGTGAAGGCCGAAAGTATGAGCTTGGTTTTTCTGGCGCACTAGAACTACAATATAATCAATTAAAAACTGTTTCAGTCAGATGTTTATGTTGCAATGTAGAGTGGTTCACTTCGAGCACTTAAATGAGCCGCTTGAAGCCAGCAAGTGGGCGCCTTCATCTTTGCCAACAAAAGTGGCAATGGCTTTTTTACTGGATTTTTATGCCATCTTTATTAATTGCTGTAAAACTCCCGGCGGTTAGTATTACAGCTTTAAATTTAAAGTTATTGTAAAACTCTGCTTGAAAACCGCATTTTGATAAACTCACGCATTAGTGGTACTGGAGAAGCAGGCTAGCGCTCTAATTGCTAGTTAGCGTAAATGCTAAGATGAATACGAGAGAGAGACATCGATTGTCCTCATTATGAGCAACATACCTCAATCTTAACTTTTATAAACTCAATGCTGTCTGAGAAACTAAGCTCTACACTTGTGCACATTGAACTTCAAGGCTGTGCTCTCTTAGAACTGAATCCGCGTTGCTTTATTAGCACTGAACCCTTCACAAATTAAAACAATATACTTATAATAATAATGCAAATATAATAAAAAGCAAAAACAATATTCTGTAATTATTGAGAAAAAGAAATTATAGTATTAATTAAAGCTGCAAGCAGCATTGGTCGGGCCCGCGTATTTGGCAGGTGCTAGTCCTAAGTGTCCCAATACTTTTGTCTACTTTTAGTCTGAAGTGTCCCAAGACTTTTGTCTAGTGTACCTACCTTGTCTGCATTGTGTGGGCATGTTGGTGCTTCCTGCTTTTGAGCAGCCATCTTAAAAAAACAGCAGCGCAGCAGCATCAGTGCAGCGGGTTTTTGAAGGGTCATAAAATCAAAACCGGAGCAGGTATTAAAAAGCTGTTCTATACTTTTATACACAAGGGTTCAATCTCTCTCCTGTGTTAGTTTGAAGCCTAAACGACAAACGCGCTCAGAGGAGATAGATTTTGAAGGAAGGTGACCGGTTTTTACAAAAATGTTGTTTTGAAGGGGGAATAGCAAACTTCCTGTTGATTTTTGCTGGGGGTTGTCAGCTTATGAAATGTATGTCTAAGTGAGACCTACATTGAGGTTTTTGTTTCATGTCTCTCCGACCTTCCCAGTGGGAGTTACAGGCAGTTTTGTCATTTTTTTCTTCCGAGGAGCAGTTTTTTCTCCGTTTTATTAAAAAATTGCTCTAGAGCGCAATTTTTAAATTTGGGGTTAGGTTTTTTTATTAGATCGCAATTTCTGCTAGTCCTGATGTGTGTGTTCAGTTCGGTGAGTTTCAAGGGGGTCAAATTACAGTTCAAAGAGGCAAAAGTGACTGTTTTTAGTACATTTTTGTCTTGAAGGGGGAATTGCCAACTTCCTGTTGATTTTTGCCCGAGGAAATTAATTAATGAAAAGTAGGGCTAAGTGAGCCCTACATAGAGGTTTTTGTTTCATGTCTCTACAACATTCGTACTGGGAGTTATAAGCAGTTTTCTTTCTAGGGGGCGCTAGAGCGCAATTTTGAGTTTTGGGGTTCGGTTTTTTTATTAAAAGACCATTTTCGCAGGTCCTGATGTGTGGGTCAAATATGGTGAGTTTTGAAGCATGTTAAGTGGGTCAAATTAGTGCTCAAAGAGGCGGCGGAATAATAATAAAACCTTAGAAAAACAATAGGTCCTTATGTCCCATTGCAAAAGGACTCCCGTTTGGATTCCTTTTACAATGGGCCATGCGGGCCCTAATTATTTTTAAATACAACTTGGGGAAAACATTTTTTGTGTGTGTGTAATACTTTTTGAGCACATTCAACAATACCAGATAATGATAACCGTGATTTTAATTTTTAATTTTTTTTAATCGTTACATCCCTATTAACCACAAACAAAAACTGGTCTCGCTACAATATTATTGTCTATTGTCAATAAGCCAGAAGTCTGTCTTTTAAAAAAAAAAAAAGTATAATTCTATGTATATGGATGTCAATGTATATTATTAGTGACTGGAGAAACAAATCCACAGAGTGCAAATAAACTGTCGTGTTCAGAGGATATTTTTTTGTATTTGTTAAGAATGTGCATTAATTTACTTGGTCAAGAGTCCCAATAAAAAATATGCAAATTAGCCAACTGAAAAAAAGATGCAAAACAAGCCTCATACCAATTCAAACAGACACACTTGGATGCATTGTCCTTAAGTTAATCCACTTAGTGTTTCCCCATTTGGCAATGTTTATCTTACGTTTTGAGACAGTCAGTTTATAGCGTAACATTGTATGTATTATTGTTTTGTGTGTTTATTAAGCAGCACTAAGTTACTTTTCAAATTTCATAATATATTTTCATAACTTTGGGATGATATGTGGACTTACAACTAGTTGAATGACACCTCTGTCATGGCCTGAGGGGGTCTGTATCACTCTCAATGTGTCATGTCTGTGTGATCATGTTTTTGTTTTGGTCATGTTCGTTTTGGGTTTTGGACTTTTTGTGCACTTTTGTTTTGTCACCATAGCAACCATTAGTTTTCACCTGTCACGTCACGCACCTGTTTCACGTTTTGAGTCACGCACCTGCTTTCACTAATCATGTCCATAGTATTTAAGTTCATTCTTTTCAGTTTGTCGTTCTGACGACCTCACCACATTTATGCTCTGTCCATTCTTTCCATCACCACATTTATGCTCTGTCCATTCTTTCCATCACCACATTTATGCTCTGTCCATGCCTGATACTTCTTTCCATGTCCATTCTCCATGCAACTATTTTTGTCCAAGCCAAGTAAGTTTTTGTTCCATGTTTATAGTCTTTTTGGTTTCATAGTTTGTTCTCCGCCATTGTGCGTGTTTTTTGTTTGTACTTTTTTGCTATAGTCTTTTGGTTTCATAGTTTATTCTCCGCCTCTGTGCGCGCTTTTTGTTTATTCCTTTTTTTTGATCAAATATAAATAAATCATGTACCTTCATTCCCGTCTCGCCCGTGCCAACTTTCCGTTGCATCCCGGAAAAGCAAACACCCAGGACCAAGTCATGACACAATGACACTTAGCAACTTTGGGGAGGGTGGCAAGAACCACATAAAAAACTACAACTACGGCATACGTCACTTCCCTTTTCCCAATTCGTTAAAAAGATGGAAGTCAACGCAAATTACTGATATTATGGCAGAAGCTCCAAAACAACCAAAAAAAACGAAAAGTTTTGTCTGAGGAGACAAAAAAGAACAACAGATAAAAGGACAATCAGGATCAACATTAGCCCGGCATTCACTCACTGGCGTGAGCTTAAATGTGAGGGATTTCTGATTGATGCTGCCTTGGTTCTGTTCCGGCTGGACTTGTAAGTATCTTTTGATGCTCATATCAAAATGATAATGCTAATGTTATTGCCGGTAGCAATAAATAGCCACCGGCTTGATAGTTCGCAGTTTCCCACTGACACGACGAGACACAATACAAACTCAAAAGTACCGTATGAAGAAAAAAACAATGCGATGACTGCAAACCACAAATATAAAGTTGGAGTAAAATATTTAAGTTCCTACTGTGGAAAGATCAGTCTTACTGCATACCTGCCAACTTTTGAAATCAGAAAAACCTAGTAGCCAGGGTCCAGGGGCCGCAGGCCCCGGTAGGTCCAGGACAAAGTCCTGGTGGGGGGTTCAGGCTTCGCCCCCCGACGCAAAATGATTGATTGCATTCAGACAGGTTAAAATGTTGCTAAAACCATCACTTTTCTATCAGTCACAGTGACTTTTCAAAACAAAAATATTACAGCAAAAATCATATGGGTTGATTGACATGTTTATTCTGTAAGCTAACTTAAATAGTTTGAAATTATTTTGACAGTTAATGCCAGTTATCCTGTCAACCTTTCACAAGACTTCAATTTGTTAATTGAAAGTATAAACAGTATAAACACTTTTTACAGTAAACAAATGGTAAAACAGTACTAAACAATTCCATTTAAAAAAAAATTGGTGTCATTATTAACTTTCTGTCCAAGCTTGTATAATCTACTGCCTTGTTCAATTGTAAAAAAATATTCTGTGCCTAAAATTCACATTTCTATCACAATTATCATACTGTAAACATGGTAAGCTAACTTCATTAAAATTAATAGTCATGTCAATAGCATGGAATTACAATTCTAATGTAGTTTTTTTGTAAGCCTTTCAAAAGAATTCAAAATATGAAAAATTAATGAAAATTAATTTAAGCCATCAGACACTTGAAAAGTGGCACATCACATCTCTAATGTAATCATTTTAACTTTTCAACAGAAATAACACTGCAAAAATATTAAGGACATACTTCTGTATTTTGGTAGTTATGCTGTCAACATTTAACAAGATTTCTTCAACTTGGACTTGAAAGCATAAATAGTATAAACACTTTTAACAGTATAACAGTACTAAACAATTCCAATAGATAACATTGGTGTCATTACCTTTTTGTGGCTAAAATCCAAATTTAGCAACGGCATTAGACTTGTGTTTTTTTGTCCCAACGTGGTCTTTTACATCGCTAATTCCTCCGTGTCCAATCGAAAAAATCTTGTCTGCACAAGGTGCAATTCGCGTAGTTTTCACCCTTTTTGGAACGGATAATTATTCCCGGATAGGCTTTTGAATATACTTCACGGAATGACTGCAGTTTTCTTTTCGGTTTAAGACTCGTTTGCGATTTTTCTCCGGCTGATTCCATGATCGTTCGCTCGTTTGGAAACAATGGGCAACAGGTGCCTCGTGCTTGGCAGCGGTGCTATAAATAGCCTCCCGCATGGCATTCGGAATGGCTCGATAGGAAGTTACGGGAAGCAGTGTCGATTGTCATTGTTGTTACGCGATTTCGTGAATAAAACTTAAAAAAACATTTTTTTTTAATTAATGAAAAACCGAATTTTTTATCACTGCAACCGTAACCCGGAATAGGTTGATGAAAACCGTACTAATTACGGGAAAACCGGAGTAGTTGGCAGGTATGCTATATGCACTAGTCCTCATGGGAAACGTGGTCTTCATTTAGGCAAAAGACTACGTTTGGTCCACTGGCTCTGCCAAAATGAACCAAAACTGAACATTCTTCGGTGGTGCTTTAAGAGCGCAGTCATTTCGTTTCAGTTCACCTGGTCTACGCCACCTTTGGTTATGAATGACACAAAACACTTTTCGGAAAAATAAAACGAAAAGAAGCGAGCCGTGAGCACATTTCTTGAAGACAATCTTCTCAATTGTAACAAGGGCATTAGGTTGGCCCAAATTCTGCTTATCAAAGACAATAATCCACCTGATCCCCAAAGACTTCACATTCCTCAGAGTTAAACATCATGTGATAACAGTAGCCAACCTTTAGTATCCATGACCCTTAAAGACAAGCAAACCTGGCTAAACACCATTAGCCTTCGTACCAGTAAGCGAACCCACTTTATGCTACAGTTGCAAGGTGATTATAAATCCTTTTTTTTAAACTTTCAATACATATTACATTTAATACAACAACAACAACAACAAAATGTGGTGATTGGAGAAGAGGGACACTAGAGTGATTGTGACGAGAACAAGCTTTTAATGTAATCAATAAGCTTTTAGTGTTTAGGTTTAATGCACCACACTTCTCATGTCAACAAGTAAATCAGCATCTCTTCTTCCAAAAAGTCACCTACAGGTAGAAGTAGTAAACATTGTTAGGGAAAAAAATTATTTCACTAATTTACTGTTGTATCACTTTGTAGATATGTAGTTACATCAACCTATAATAAGGTGATTTACCTGTATGTTGTAGCCTGCATTACCACACCGTCAAACTGTACACACAGCACAAAATTCTGCTGTGTAATGTATACTGCCAGGAGCCAAGTAGGCAGGCTAGGAATAATGTCAAATCAATGAAGTCACTTGATAAAGACAAGCTACGTCACAGCCTGATGAGCCCTGCATTAGGTCACATTGACAAAAGGCCGACAGATAGTCGCAGTCTGATTACGGTCTGCTGATTACTACAGTAGGTAAAGGTTAGGGCTGGACTAGGGGTGTAACGGTACACAAACATTTTGGTTCGGTACGTACCTCGGTTTAGAGGTCACGGTTCGGTTCATTTTCGGTACAGTAAGAAAACAACAAAATATACATTTTTGGGTTATTTATTTACCAAATCTGCAAAATCTTCCACCAAAAATATTTTTCTTAGTGGAATATTTGATGTGAAGTAATCGGAACCTTGGATAGGTCAATATCTCATAATAACATTGATTTTGATTCACTATTATGTTTTGAGCAATGACAGTTTGAAAGAAAAAAAAACAGCTTTGTTTTATTAGTCAACATTGCAACTTTTTCTAAATTACATTTAACCTTTAAGCTTTTTTATTTCACTTTTGTTATGTTTTTGTTTATTTTAAAAGTATTTTTAGAATGTGCCCTGGGCCTTTAAAACATTAGCTGTGGACCGCAAATGGCCTCCGGGGCACACTTTTGACACCCCTGCTATAGATAATAAAAAAATTAAATGTGATAAATCTATGGATAAAAAGCAGAGCCTGGCGACGCATGCGCGTTTATCATAACTCTCTCTCTCTCTCTCTCTGTCTCTGCCCCTCCCTCACCAATGCTGCTGCGCGCACCATTTGTTTTGTTTTTAACCCCTTCTTAACCCTGAACGTACATTGAAAATACACGCAACCCTAACTCAAAATGCCGGACATTTGAGGCATTTAAGAAAATCCGCCCTGACAGCTCCGCAAAAGAGGACATGTCCGGTGATAAGAGGACGTATGGTCAGTCTATCGTAGCCCGTTAGCTGCTAGCATGCCGTGTGTTGTGCCTCGGTGTGCATTGTTTACACAACCTGCGTTACGCTACTTAATATGTCCATGAGGAAACTCGTTCGGTACACATCCGAACCGAACCCCCGTTCTTTGATGTTTCCCTCTTACACACACACACATGTAAGAGGGATGTGTGCTATGGCTATGAGTTGTTTTTTCCCTTGGCCTCAGTCTGGACGCCCTCTCCAGGGGCCCAGGCTTAGACGGATTTTATTTTTTCTCTCCCCCGCCCCCACCATTCTTTACCTGTATCTCACCTTTTTTGTAAGGGGCGTCGTAAGTTGGCAGACCTGTCAGCGATCCTGTTCTGTCTCCCTGTAATGTTTGTCTGATCGTGAATGGAATTGTGCTGAAAATTGTAATTTCCCCTCGGGTATTAATAAAGTATTTCTGATTCTGATAACTGGCCAATAAAACAGACTGTTAAACGCAAAAATAATATCAGTGAAATTTACATAAATATGAATAAAATTCTGTCATTGCGAGAAGGAACATTTGTTTGGGAAAATAATGTGTCCGGGAATGCACATTCATCCAAGAAACACGTCCTAAACTAAACGTTGACACGGCCACTTGAAAGAGCGACTAAACAACGAAGCTAAAGCGAGCAAGTACAATCCATACACAAACAACACACATCTGCATAAAACATAAAAACAATATTCTCTTACCCATCCTCCTCTCCATCCAGAGTCTTGAGGCCAGCTGAAGCAGTTAAGGCACTGGCAATGGCAGCGTTGCCTCCAGCTTCTTGATTCTGGCCAGTACTTGATCCTGATCCTGGGTCTCCTCCGGAACACTTCGGCAATCCTAATAGAGCTGATGGATACTGGAGGAGGAGTCGCTGAGCATCCTGGAGCTCAGTGGTTGTGAAGGTGGGCAAACTAGCATAGAGGGCACTAGCTTGAGCAGCATGGGCCAGAGCCAGGGCCTGGGCACTGCTTAGGTCATGGGACACACTCTGGGGGACACCTTGTGAGTGCATTCTATTGTTACCAACATTAAGAACTTGGGCCTGGTGATCAATCGGAGGGTTGGATGGAGGCACACCGGCTGCAGACACCTGGTTCTGAATTGTAGTGGGCAACTGGGCGCAGACACCAAGGCTCTGGATTTGTGTCGGAAGGGACTGTGGTTTCTGTTGCAGGCAATCCAAATGGGAACTGTGGCTAGGAGGCGGTTGACCTGCTACTCCAACATGAAAAGATGCATTGGAGGTGGTGGCCTGAAGAGATGAGGGTTGCTGTGGCTGACTTTGGAGGAGTGTCTGTGACTGCTGCAGGCCTCCCATCACCTGGCATCCTCCATTCGGTTGCCCAGAAGAACTTGGTACACCTTGGTTCAAAAGAGCTTGATGTGGCTGGCTATACTCAGGGGGTCTCATCTGCACTGACGCTGCACATGGAGGCTGGGTGAGAGGAGCATAGCCAAGCTGGTGCGGTTGAACACTCACTAAGCCCTGTGTGGAGCCTGTGGGCTGATTTGCAACTGCCTGCGCGTAGGTGAGCTGTTGCTGGGGTAGGTGGGGCAAAGGCATTCCACTGGTGATCGGGTGGCAGGGCATGGGTACAGGCTGGTTATTGTTTGAGGAAGCCATGCTAGCGTTGATATGTGAATGGGCGATGTCTTGAGGGTTCATGTGAGGTTGAGTGTGAGACACACCCATACTTAGCCCACAGGGGATGATTGCTTGGAAACCCTGAGAAGGGGAGGCATAATCCTGTGCATGTTGAGCAACTGAGGGTCCCCCAGCCTCTCCACTGCCAACATTTTCCATATAATGGCTCACTGTACTTAAAGTACTACTCACGGAGCTACTACTTGTGCTTTCTCTCTCTGAGCACCCAACAAAGTTCTCAGAGACAAACTGCCGCATGCCGCCAGAGCTCGCATCAGACGTCGATGAGCAAGTGGCAGAGTTCGGGGTGTCTTTGTCATAGAATTCAGTGCATATCCATCTGCCCTTTTTGAAGGGCTCAGAACTTGAGTCCAACTTCACCACCCTGAAGCGAGAACTGGTGGTAGCGACAGCCGGTGCAGGAGTTGGGGCAGGTTGGGCAGGAATAGCGGCAACGGTAACAGGGGTACTCATGGACTGCAGCACAGCAGACCCATGTCTAGTCTGAATCCCACATGAGAGACCAGGCCCTCCAGAGGCACTGGCAACAGTAACAACAGAAGTGTTTGTAGCACTAAAAGTGATGTGCGAGTTGAGATTTTGTTGGAGCTGATTCATGCTATTATTGGCGTTTGTCTTTAGGTTTCCCCCGGATGCAGAACCATCTCCGGCACCAGCAGTACCTTTCGCATTGCTGTTAGCACTCGCGCTTATTCCCCCCCTCACAGGCACGTTGGCGGAGCTCAACATATTCACATTACTAACACTGCTGGTCTGGGGATTAACTATACTAACTGCAGCGCCTGTAGCAGAGCTAAGCATTGCAGGAGCAGGTCCCAGGCCTACTACGCCCACAGGCTGAGAGACCATATTTGCAGAGATCTCTTGAGAGACATTAGAAGGCATTTTTTGAGTGACAGAGGCAAGGGTAGACGAGGTGCTCACAGGCCCAGAAGACAGCGGGTAGGCCTGGCCATGGTTTTGAGGAGGATGACGATGCACAGTCCCATTTACCATACCTCCCCCATGCTGTGGAGCTTGATTCAGGGAAGGCTGGTTTGGAGACAACAGTCCTGGAGTTTCAGCCTCATGGAAATTATTCAGGGTCTCCTCAGAGGAGCTTCTCTCTGCACCGACTACGTCATTGGCTCGGGAAAGAGACACATCCATGATTTCCGAGGATGACAAATCTTCCGTGTGGGACTCATCCAGGTCATCGTAGCTCTCTGTGTCTTCTGCAATACTGTTGTTGGTACTCACAGATATTTGTGCGGAGGTCACGCTTGTAATCTGGAAGCCGCTCTTCTTTTTCATCTGAGCCCCAGTGGACTGCGTGGCCTGGGAATGCAGATTCAGGCTGTGGGAAGGAGGGTGGTGAGGTCCCGGGGAGGACGAACCAGCAGGAGTTTGGCACTGGATCAACAGGGAGGTCTGGTATTCTTCTGCAGCCGAGCCGTGGCTGTTGGCGACCGCCGGTGTTGACAGCGTGGAGCCGCTCCCACCGCCTGTGTTGCTGCCCCTCCTGTGGAAGACCATCTTTCTAACACCGCCAGAGTCTCCGGTGGGGTCCGGATGATGCATTGCAAGAATATCCGGGGGGGTAGTAGGTCTCTGGCAGTATGTGACAAAGTTGACGCCGCCGTTTTGGCAAAAACGCAGCCCAAAAAGCACTATTTGAATATTGAAATAGTCCCTGGGAACTATCAAGAAGAGTTCAAAGTTGCATGTATAACCGACGGCCACTCATGCACGATTAAAGGCTAAGCGTGGCAAAAAAAAAGCGGGTGGCCGCTTTACTTGTAGCTGGCGAGCTAGCGTCAGCTGGTAGCAGTTGCAATGTGCCGGCGTGGCCACTTTTTGTCTTTTTTTTATGGCTAGCAAACAAACATTTTGTAGACTACAACAAACACACGCGTGGACGCCGAGTAAAGTGCCACGCCGAGGAGCTAATGTCGGGGTGTTGCTGCTAAGCCCGAGAAGAAGTAAGGTAGGCTAGCTAGCTCGGAGTATCCATCACAAGCTACACCGAGACGTGTTTTAGCTTTCAATCCTCGAAACAATGAAGAAGGAGCCACCTTTCATCCGTGGCGGCCGTGACGCGCGTCCCCAATTCGGTCACTAAGCGGTGGGCGTAAAAAATGTTAAATCCGTCCCGTTTGAGTTCCACGATGTCGTCCTTGGTTTTGCTGTATCACCGGTCTGCTCCGACAGTAGCCGCCGCTCGGTGTGGAGCCTCCTGCGCCGCAGCTGTGTGAGTGTGTGTGGGCGTGTGTGTGTGCTGGGACCCGGCTGGAGGCTGGAAGGCTGGAAGGGAGGGGGGGGGAGGAGTGCGAGGCAATATGGCGCCCGCGCATGGTCTCTGCTACCAGACATAAAGCAGTCTGGCAGCGGCCGACGTCACAGGATTGGCGGAAGTTGCCGAAACATGCCGAGCACGAGTCGCTTCGCTCGTCGGCCCCCATTCGTCACGCATATCTTTTTTTTTTTTCATTATAATTTTTTTTAAACTTAATTGTTAGCTATTTATTTACGATTTCCAATGCATAAAAAAAGCCAAGCATGTATGTTATTGTCTTACATAAGGATTATAAATGATAAACAGCACATCTCTTTACAACGTTTGCGTATTTCTAGTATGACCATACTTGCCAACCTTGAGACCTCAGAATTAGGGAGATATTCAAAAGGCCCGCTGGGGGGTATATATATATATATATATATATATATATATATATATATATATATACACAGTGCCGGCCCAAGCCTCCATGGGGCCCTAAGCAAAATTTGATTTTGGGCCCCTCTATTTCTGCCAATAATATATAAATAATATATAAACTCATTGCGGCTCTGGCAGTGTTGTTTACATTATCCTATTGTCAGCCTGGCATGTCTTTACAAATGACATGTCATTTATAAAGATATGGGGGTGGCCCAGTTAAGAACATAAATAATACCAATGAATGAACGAATGATGTCCAGAGTGCCACATATGGTTCCTAATCTTAAAATGTAGAAAACATTCAGCTACAAGAGTGGCCTGGGGTTGAACAGTCCAAGTGATAAAGCTTTGTATTTACAGTAAAAGAGTCATCTTGTCTCATCAGTCTTGTACATATTAGTCTTTAATTACTAGTTTATATTTTTAGTTAATTGTTCATATTTAATGTTTACTTTGAACAAAGAGAGCGCAGTCTACTGAAGTTAAATTCCATGTGTGTTAAACATAACTGGATAATAAAGCTGATTCTGATTCACTTTATTATTTTTGGTAACAAAAACCTGAAACAGCAATGTGCAAAAATGTTGACCTTAAATTGTGTTTTTGTACAATAATATATCTTTGATAATTTGGAAATCATCAGTCAGACTCGTACATGCAAAAAATAAAAAATAAAACATTTTTGTTAATTGCTTTTGGGGGCCCCCTGGTGGCCGCGGGGCCCTAAGCAAGCGCTTAGTACGCTTATGCCTTGGGCCGGCTCTGTATATACAGGCCCGGCCCTAACCAATCTGGCGCCCTAGGCAAGATTTTAGGTGGCGCCCCCCCACATCGGCAGTGAAGTGTATATACTCACAAGAAGCCGAATAGCTTTGTCTTTGACTCAGTGGCCTAGTGGTTAGAATGTCCGCCCTGAGATCGGTAGGTTGTGGGTTCAAACCTCGGCCGAGTCATACCAAAGACTATAAAAATGGGACCCATTACCTCCCTGCTTGTCACTCAGCATCAAGGGTTGGAATTGGGGGTTAAATCACCAAAAAGGATTCCCGGGCGCGGCCACCGCTGCTGCCCACTGCTCCCCTCACCTCCCAGGGGGTGATCAAGGGTGATGGGTCAAATGCAGAGAATAATTTCGCCACACCTAGTGTGTGTGTGACAATCATTGGTACTTTAACTTTAACTTTAACTTTGACCTTTTTTCTACTTAAAGAAAGCAAATTAACAATCAGAATAGTTAACAAGATAAAAAAAAATATGAATAAATAAATGAATGCAAAAAATAAAAAATGAATATATGAAATACAATATTTTTTACATACATATTGCTTAATTAACATTAATGATGTGCACTTTAACAACTAGGCTTACAACTATACCTAATATATAAAGGGGTGGAAAAGTGACTATTACCTGCAGGGCAAACATTAGCTAACCAGAAGGCAATAACACCTGCTTAAAAGATCTAATACAAATGTCCCTGAGGAATGTAAGGTGGGAGTACTGTAATTACCTAACGTTACATTATTATTTTCCATAACAATTTAGCCCCCTCCACAATATTAACCCGACGTTAAAACAGAACTAGCTATTTATTGATTAGCAATTGCCGAATCATGTAACATTAGCTTAATGCTAAAAAGCCAGGTTACTATCACATTCTGTAACAGACAAATAATTTCATGTAGGCTAACGTTACCTACCTGCTACCTCTTGTCTTTTTCTCGTTTCTCCTCCTCTTCTTTTCTCTTTTTTCTTCCCTGGGCACCTGACAGTTTTGGCCGTTTTGACATCTTGTGTTGATTTTTTGATGTGGTGACGTCCAAAAAGAGTCATGATACGGGAAGGGAGGGGGCGCACCGTGCGGAAGGGGGGGTGTAATGTTGTAACAAATAATATTTCCATTATATAGGCTTTACTTTGCATTTTAATTAACGTGGGATTATTTTTTGTATTTAGAAATAATAGTACCAACTTTTTTTTTTTTTTCTCCAACATTTGTGGCACTGGCGTGGCGGCCCTTGACGGACGGCGCCCTTAGCATTTGCCTATACGGCCTATGCCACGGGCCGGCCCTATATATATATATATATATATATATACACACACACAAACACACACACACACACACACACACACACACACCTTTTCAAAAGGCCCGCTGGGGGGTGATTTTGGAAGAAATTACCAATATAGTCCAAGATTATATCTGACCAATACAAGGCTAAGACTAGATCTGACCAATCTAAGTCCAAGACTACATCTGACCAATATAAGTCTAAGACTAGATCTGACCAACCTAAGTCCAAGACTACATCTGACCAATATAAGTCTAAGACTAGATCTG
Organism: Nerophis lumbriciformis; assembly: GCF_033978685.3. Taxonomy (NCBI): domain Eukaryota; kingdom Metazoa; phylum Chordata; class Actinopteri; order Syngnathiformes; family Syngnathidae; genus Nerophis; species Nerophis lumbriciformis. Next base: position 5,416,868 of record NC_084578.2, on the reverse strand, counting down.
ACCAACCTAAGTCCAAGACTACATCTGACCAATATAAGTTTAAGACTAGATCTTACCATTCTAGGTCTAAGACTAGATATTGCCAATCTAAGTGCAAGACTACATCTGATCAATATATGTCTAAGACTAGTTCTGACCACTTCAAGTCTAGGACTGATCTGACCAATCTAAGTTCAAGACTAGATCTGACTAATTTAAGTCTAAGACTAGATCTGACCAATTTAAGTCAAAGATTACATCTGACCAATCTAAGTCAAATACTACATCTGACCAATATAAATCCAATATTATATCTGACCGATACAAGGCTAAGACTAAATCTGACCAATATAAGTCTAAGATTAGATCTGACCAATCTAAGTCCAAGACTACATCTGACCAATATAAGTCTAAGACTAGATGTGACCAATATACGTCTAAGACTAGATCTGACCAATCTAAGTCCAAGACTACATCTGACCAATATAAGTTTAATACTAGATCTTACCATTCTAGGTCTAAGACTAGATCTGGCCAATCTAAGTCCAAGACTACATCTGACCAATATAAATTTAAGATTAGATCTGACCAATCTAAGTGCAAGACTACATCTGATCAATATACATCTAAGACTAGATCTGACCACTCCAAGTTTAAGAATAGATCTGACTGATCTAAGTCCAAGACTAGATCTGACCAATTTAAGTCTAAGAGTAGACTTGACCAATCTAGGTCTAAGGGTAGATCTTATCAATCTAAGTCAAATACTACATCAGACCAATATAAGTCCAAGATTATATTTGACCAATGCTAGGCTAAGACTAGATCTGACAAATCTAAGTCCAAGACTACATCTGACCAATATAAGTCTAAGACTAGTGTGACCAATATAAGTCTAAGATTGGATCTGACCAATCTAAGTCCAATACTACATCTGACCAATATAAGTTTAAGACTAGAACTTACCATTCTAGGTCTAAGACTAGATCTGGCCAATCTAAGTGCAAGACTACATCTGACCAATATACGTTTAAGACTAGAACTTACCATTCTAGGTCTAAGACTAGATCTGGCCAATCTAAGTGCAAGACTACATCTGATCAATATACGTGTAAGACGAGATCTGACCACTCCAAGTCTAAGACTAGATCTGACCGATCTAAGTCAAAGACTAGATCTGACCAATTTAAGTCTAAGACTCGATCTGAACAATCTAGGTCTAAGACTAGATCTGTCCAATCTAAGTCCAAGACTAGATCGGACCAATCTAACTCTAAGACTAGATCTTACCAATATAAGTCTAAGACTAGATCTGACCAATCTAAGTCCAAGACTACATCTGACCAATATACGTTTAAGACTAGATCTTACCATTCTAGGTCTAAGACTAGATCTGGCCAATCTAAGTCAAAGACTACATCTGACCAATATCAATTTAAGATTAGATCTGACCAATTTAAGTGCAAGACTACATCTGATCAATATACATCTAAGACTAGATCTGACCACTCCAAGTCTAAGACTAGATCCGGCCAATCTAAGTCAAAGACTACATCTGACCAATACAAATTTAAGATTAGATCTGACCAATCTAAGTGCAAGACTACATCTGATCAATATACATCCAAGACTAGATCTGACCACTCCAAGACTAGATTTGACCAATTTAAGTCTAAGAATAGATCTGACTGATCTAAGTCCAAGACTAAATCTGACCAATTTAAGTCAAAGACTAGATCTGACCAATCTAGGTCTAAGACTAGATCTGACCAATCTAAGTCCAAGACTAGATCTGACCAATCTAACTCAAGACTAGATCTTACCAATCTAAGTCTAAGACTAGATCTGACCAATCTAAGTCCAAGACTAGATCTGACCAATCTAAGTCTAAGACTAGATCTTACCAATCTAAGTCTAAGACTAGATCTGACCAATCTAAGTCTAAGACTAGATCTGAACAATCTAAGTTCAAGACTAGATCTGACCAATATACGTCTAAGACTAGATCTTACCATTCTAGGTCTAAGACTAGATCTGGCCAATCTAAGTCAAAGACTACATCTGACCAATATCAATTTAAGATTAGATCTGACCAATTTAAGTGCAAGACTACATCTGATCAATATACATCTAAGATTAGATCTGACCAATCTAAGTGCAAGACTACATCTGATCAATATACATCTACGACTAGATCTGACCACTCCAAGTCCAAGAATAGATCTGACTGATCTAAGTCCAAGACTAAATCTGACCAATTTAAGTCAAAGACTAGATCTGACCAATCTAACTCAAGACTAGATCTTACCAATCTAAGTCTAAGACTAGATCTGACCAATCTAAGTCCAAGACTAGATCTGACCAATCTAAGTCTAAGACTAGATCTTACCAATCTAAGTCTAAGACTAGATCTGACCAATCTAAGTCCAAGACTAGATCTGACCAATCTAAGTCCAAGACTAGATCTGACCAATATACGTCTAAGACTAGATCTTACCATTCTAGGTCTAAGACTAGATCTGGCCAATCTAAGTCAAAGACTACATCTGACCAATATAAATTTAAGATTAGATCTGACCAGTCTAAGTGCAAGACTAGATCTGACCAATCTAAGTCTAAGACTAGATCTTACCAATCTAAGTCTAAGACTAGATCTGACCAATCTAAGTCTAAGACTAGATCTGACCAATCTAAGTCCAAGACTAGATCTGACCAATATACGTCTAAGACTAGATCTTACCATTCTAGGTCTAAGACTAGAACTGGCCAATCTAAGTCAAAGACTACATCTGACCAATATAAATTTAAGATTAGATCTGACCAATCTAACTCAAGACTAGATCTTACCAATCTAAGTCTAAGACAAGATCTGTCCAATCTAAGTCCAAGACTAGATTTGACCAATCTAAATCTAAGACTAGATCTTACCAATCTAAGTCTAAGACTAGATCTGACCAATCTAAGTCTAAGACTAGATCTGACCAATCTAAGTCCAAGACTAGATCTGACCAATATAAGTCTAAGACTAGATCTTACCATTCTAGATCTAAAACTAGATCTGGCCAATCTAAGTCAAAGACTACATCTGACCAATATAAATTTAAGATTAGATCTGACCAATTTAAGTGCAAGACTACATCTGATCAATATACATCAAAGACTAGATCTGACCACTCCAAGTTTAAGAATAGATCTGACTGATCTAAGTCCAAGACTAAATCTGACCAATTTAAGTCAAAGACTAGATCTGACCAATCTAAGTCTAAGACTAGATCTGACCAATCTAAGTCCAAGACTAGATCTGACCAATCTAAGTCCAAGACTATATCTGACCAATCTAAGTCTAAGACTAGATCTGACCAATCTAAGTCCAAGACTAGATCTGACCAATTTAAGTCTAAGACTAGATCTGACCAATCTAAGTCTAAGACTATATGTGACCAATCTAAGTCTATGAGCATGAACTGATGAACTACTCGGATGGAAGGCGAGTAGTAATTCATAAATTGTTATTAACAGATGAAATGGACCAAAAGGACTCGCCTGACGCTCATGAATTCATCATTTACTGAGAGGACCACTTTCTCACTGTTGGACACGGCGGACAAATCGGGTACACTTTGTTTCTAAATCATATTGTTTTGTATATTATTGCTTTTGTATTTCATGTACTTACACTTTAGTAAACAACATGTCTTAATATTGTGTGTTTATATACTGGTATCAGTGTACAAATATGCAGTATACCTGAACTGTGAAAGACACAAACCACACACTTCTACAATGTTCCTGAATGTTCCAGGAACTTAAAGTTCCTGAACTTTTGGTGGGAAAGGGCTTAATATTTGATTATTGTTATTTCCGACAAAATCAAAATGTCTAAGGAATGTCCATGGGATTTTATACACGTGATAATCATAAAACCATGATTATTACTCAGACCATACCGTACAGTCAGAGTCTAAAATCTGCTCAGGTTGTAGTCCATCATTATGATGCAGGCACTTTCAGATATGGGATTGCATGAGATGCGTACAGACCGAGCATATGGACGAGTCTTTGAAAAGATTGAGAAAAACGTAACTTTGGATCATTTTAAACTAAACCCTTGCCGTGGGTTGTGTATGTGGTCGTCAAAACAGTTTCTGTAACAAACTGATGCAGAGCTTTGCTGGATCCTTCTGCAGACACCATGTCCGTCACACTGGATTATTCTGAACACGGGTACTCTCTGGGACCTTTCACCCTCGTGTTTGTGGGTAGAGGACAGAGGTAGACATTCCGGCCTGAAAAAGTTCCCACTCTAGGTCAATGAACTCTGTTCATCTAACACCTGACCACGTGTTATTTTCCTCTAGTCCCTTTATTCTATTCCAGAGGTGTCCAAATTTTTTGACTTGGGGGCCACGTTGGGCTAAAAAAATTTTGGCCGGGGCCGAAAGCCAACAGCATGTAAAGTAAATATACAGTATATTAAAAAAAAAATATATATATATATATATATATATATTAGGGTTTTTTTGGGGGTTTTTTTGCACATCTTTTGTAGTATTTATTTATTTATTTATCTTTTGTTTATCTTTAATATATTTGTTAGATTGAATCTAAGTTTGCATATATTCATGTGTGTCTATATTTGTTGTGGGCACTAGGTGACAATTACCTTGGGAATTAAAGTGGGTGGGTATTGTAAGGGGTGGGGTTTACTATGTTACATATTGTAAAATGTGCAGATACCTCAACTTGCTGTTGCCATGATCCATCATAATGTACTGTCTGCAAAATTCAATAAAAATATTTGGAAAAAAAAAAATATATATATATATATATATATATATATATATATATATACAGGTAAAAGCCAGTAAATTAGAATATTTTGAAAAACTTGATTTATTTCAGTAATTGCATTCAAAAGGTGTAACTTGTACATTATATTTATTCATTGCACACAGACTGATGCATTCAAATGTTTATTTCATTTAATTTTGATGATTTGAAGTGGCAACAAATGAAAATCCAAAATTCCGTGTGTCACAAAATTAGAATATTACTTAAGGCTAATACAAGAAAGGGATTTTTAGAAATGTTGGCCAACTGAAAAGTATGAAAATGAAAAATATGAGCATGTACAATACTCAATACTTGGTTGGAGCTCCTTTTGCCTCAATTACTGCGTTAATGCGGCGTGGCATGGAGTCGATGAGTTTCTGGCACTGCTCAGGTGTTATGAGAGCCCAGGTTGCTCTGATAGTGGCCTTCAACTCTTCTGCGTTTTTGGGTCTGGCATTCTGCATCTTCCTTTTCACAATACCCCACAGATTTTCTATGGGGCTAAGGTCAGGGGAGTTGGCGGGCCAATTTAGAACAGATATACCATGGTCCGTAAACCAGGCACGGGTAGATTTTGCGCTGTGTGCAGGCGCCAAGTCCTGTTGGAACTTGAAATCTCCATCTCCATAGAGCAGGTCAGCAGCAGGAAGCATGAAGTGCTCTAAAACTTGCTGGTAGACGGCTGCGTTGACCCTGGATCTCAGGAAACAGAGTGGACCGACACCAGCAGATGACATGGCACCCCAAACCATCACTGATGGTGGAAACTTTACACTAGACTTCAGGCAACGTGGATCCTGTGCCTCTCCTGTCTTCCTCCAGACCTCGATTTCCAAAGGAAATGCAAAATTTGCTTTCGTCAGAAAACATGACTTTGGACCACTCAGCAGCAGTCCAGCTCTTTTTTTCCTTAGCCCATGTGAGACGCTTTTCGCGCTGTTTCTTGGTCAACAGTGGCTTGACACGAGGTATGCGGCAGTTGAAACCCATGTCTTTCAAGCGTCTCTTGGTGGTGGATCTTGAAGCACTGACTCCAGCAGCTGTCCACTCCTTCTGAATCTCCCCCACATTTTTGAATGGGTTTTTTTTCACAATCTTGACCAGGGGGCGGTGATCCCTATCGCTTGTACACTTTTTCTGACCACAGTTTTTCCTTCCCTTTGCCTCTCCATTAATGTGTTTGGACACAGAGCTCTGAGAACAGCCAGCCTCTTCAGCAATAACCTTTTGTGTCTTTCCCTCCTTGTGCAATGTGTCGATGGTTGCCTTTTGGACAGCTGTCAAATCTGAAGTCTTCCCCATGTTTGTGTAGGCTTCAGAACTGGACTGAGAGACCATTTAAAGCCCTTTGCAGGTGTTTTGAGTTAATCAGCTGATTAGTTTGTGGCACCAGGTGTCTTCAAAATTTAACCCTTACACAATATTCTAATTTTGTGACACACGGAATTTTGGATTTTCATTTGTTGCCACTTCAAATCATCAAAATTAAATGAAATAAACATTTGAATGCATCAGTCTGTGTGCAATGAATAAATATAATGTACAAGTTACACCTTTTGAATGCAATTACTGAAATAAATCAAGTTTTTCAAAATATTCTAATTTACTGGCTTTTACCTGTATGTATGTATGTATATATATATATATATATATATATATATATATATATATATATATATATATATATATATATATATATATATATATACAAAACCCAAAATCAGCATAGTTGTGTAAATGGTAAATAAAAACAGGATACAATGATTTGCAAATCCTTTTCAACTCATATTCAATTAAATAGACTGCGAAGACAAGATATTTAATGTTCCAACTGAGAAACTTATTTTTTTTTGCAAATAATCATTAACTTAGAATTTAATGGCAGCTACACCTTGCAAAAAAGTTGTCACAGGGCCTTTTTTTTTTACCACTGTGTTACATGGCCTTTCCTTTTAACAACACTCAGTAAACGTTTGGGAACTGAGGAGACCAATTTTTTAAGCTTTTCAGGTGGAATTCTTTCCCATTCTTGCTTGATGTACAGCTTAAGTTGTTCAACAGTCCGGGGGTCTCTGTTGTGGTATTTTAGGCTTCATAATGCGCCACACATTTTCAATGGGAGACAGGTCTGGACTACAGGCAGGCCAGTCTAGTACCCAGACTCTTTTACCATGAAGCCACACTGTTGCAACACGTGCAGAATGTGGCTTGGCATTGTCTTGCTAAAATAAGCAGGGGCGTCCATGAAAAAGACGTTGCTTGGATGGCAACATATGTTGCTCCAAAACCTGTATGTACCTTTCAGCATTAAAGGTGCCGTCACAGATGTGTAAGTTACCCATGTCTTAGGCACTAATAGACAATTATAATATATAATATATATATATAATACAACTCAATATCATCACAGATGCTGTCTTTTTAACTTTGCGCCCCTAACAGTCCGAATGGTTCCTTTCCTCTTTGTTCCGGAGGACACGACGTCCACAGTTTCCAAAAACAATTTGTAAATGTGGACTCGTCAGACCACAGAACTCTTTTACACTTTGCATCAGTCCATCTTAGATGAGCTCGGGCCCAGCGTTTCTGGGTGTTGTTGATAAATGGCTTTGGGTTTGCATAGTAGAGTTTTAACTTACACTTACAGATGTAGCGACCAACTGTAGTTTCTGACAGTGGTTTTCTGAAGTGTTCCTGAGCCCATGTGGTGATATCCTTTACACACTGATGTCGGTTTTTGATGCAATGCCGCCTGAGGGATCCAAGGTCACGGGCATTCAATGTTGATTTTCGGCCTTGCCGCTTACGTGCAGTGATTTCTTCAGATTCTCTGAACCTTTTGATGATATCACGGACCGTAGATGGTGAAATCCCTAAATTCCTTGCAATAGCTGGTTGAGAAATGTTGTTCTTAAACTGTTCAACAATTTGCTCACACATTTGTTGACAAAGTGGTGACCCTCGCCCCATCCTTGTTTGTGAATGACTGAGCATTTCATGGAAGCTGCCTTTATACCCAATCATGGCACCCACCTGTTCCCAATTAGCCTGTTCACCTGTAGGATGTTCCAAATAAGTATTTGATGAGAATTTCTCAACTTTCTCAGTCTTTTTTGCCACTTGTGCCAGCTTTATTTAAACATGTTGCAGGCATCAAATTCCAAATGAGCTAATATTTGCGGTGAAGCCGCATATTTTAACCTGATTAATCTACGTCCAAGACTAGATCTGACCAATATAAGTCCAAGACTAGATCTGACCAATATAAATCCAAGACTAGATCTGACCAATCCAAGTCTAAGACTAGATCTTACCAGTCTAAGTCCAAGCGTAGATCCGACCAATTTAAGTCTAAGACTAGATCTAACCAATATAGGTCTAAGACTAGATCTGACCAATTTAAATCAAAGACTACATCTGACCAATCTAAGTCTAAGACTAGATCTTACCAATCCAAGTCTAAGACTACATCTGACCAATATAACTCTAAGACTAGATCTGACCAATATAAGTCTAATATTAGATCTGACCAATCTAAGTCCAAGACTACATCTGACCCATCTAAGTGAAAGACTAGATCTGACCAATATAAGTCTAAGACTTGATCTGACCAATCTAAGTCTAAGACTTGATCTGACCAATATAAGTCTAAGACTTGATCGTACCAATCCAAGTCTATGACTACATCTGACCAATATAACTCTAAGACTAGATCTGACCAATATAAGTCTAATATTAGATCTGACCAATCTAAGTCCAAGACTACATCTGACCCATCTAAGTGCAAGACTAGATCTGACCAATATAAGTCTAAGACTTGATCTGACCAATATAAGTCTAAGACTAGATCTGAGCAATCTAGGTCTAAGACCTGATCTGACCAATCTAAGTCAACGACTACATCTGAACAATATAAGTGTAAGACTAGATCTGACCAATATAACTCTAAGACTAGATCTGACCAATATAAGTCTAATATTAGATCTGACCAATCTAAGTCCAAGACTACATCTGACCCATCTAAGTGCAAGACTAGATCTGACCAATATAAGTCTAAGACTTGATCTGACCAATCTAAGTCTAAGACTTGATCTGACCAATATAAGTCTAAGACTTGATCTTACCAATCCAAGTCTAAGACTACATCTGACCAATATAACTCTAAGACTAGATCTGACCAATATAAGTCTAATATTAGATCTGACCAATCTAAGTCCAAGACTACATCTGACCCATCTAAGTGCAAGACTAGATCTGACCAATATAAGTCTAAGACTTGATCTGACCAATCTACGTCCAAGACTACATCTGACCTATCTATGTCCAAGACTAGATCTGACCAATATAAGTCTAAGACTAGATCTGACTAATCCAAGTCTAAAGGATAGCTCTGACCAATCTAGGTCTAAGACTTGATCTGACCAATCTAAGTCAACAACTACATCTGAACAATATAAATCCAAGATTAGATTTTAGGATTTTTTTTTATTCTTTTACTCACTCTGAGAACGAGGGCTCTGAACACGTTACGTCTTTCTGGCGACTGCATTCTTCACAAAACGAGGATTCATGCGAGTCAAAATTTCTTGACTAAAAGTAAAATTGTTAATGCAATTTCCCCCAAGAAATGTGTCATTGTAATATCCTTATGCAACATTGACTATTGCGTACTTAGTTGGGGTATCTTACAGTCGGTAAAGTCAATTAATCCTCAACATGGGAGAGTCATTGGCAACTGGCGAGTGACAGAAGAACCTGAGAGCCGCCGGTTGTTTAATAATGAAGGAGAACATCTACGATGAGTTGAGCTCTCACTTTTACGTTCATAAAATAACCTTGATTCATCAAAACAGTTTGGAAGGCAGGTTTTCAACATGTGTTAATAATACCAGTGATGTCCTACTTAGTCCCACTTCAATAAATACTACTCAAAATTGATTGATTGAAGCTTTTATTAGTAGATTGCACAGTACAGTACATATTCTGTACAATTGACCACTAAATGGTAACACCCCAATAAGTTTTTCAACTTGTTTAAGTCGGGGTCCACGTTAATCAAATCATGGTAATAAAATAATTTATGTCGCCACATGACCACGGCTTGAAAAATACTATAGAGAAACACACGTGTGCACTACTGGGCATTGAACCACATCAATTTGTCACGAGTGTACAAAACGGGCTATTTTTTGGCGCATTTTAAAATCAATAAACCCGCATCAGACGTGGTACTGTCAAAACTAAAATAATTGTAAAAAAAAACATATTTAATGTGAAAAAATATATTTAAACTCACAATTTGTAACGGTCATTTGGTGCCGTATAAGCCATTGGCATACTTGCCAACCTTGAGACCTCCGATTTCGGGAGGTGGGGGGTGGGGGCGTGGTCGGGGGCGTGGTTAAGAGGGGAGGAGTATATTGACAGCTAGAATCAAGTATTGCATATATATATATATATATATCACCACGCCCCTAGGCCAGCCTGTACCCACCCACTCTGTGCCCTATATAAACCATGGTATGCGAATGCTCCCATTAAAATCTCCTGATGATTGAGGGTACCCCCCCTCATGAAACAGGCCTGTAGAGATGAAATAGTCTTGTGATTTTTTTCCCACACATACATATATATATATATATGTATATATGTATATATATATATATATATATATATATATATATACCTACATCCTGAAAATATGCAAACAAAACTGTGTTTAGATAATTGATACTTCAAACTTGCATAACTAAATCTCAAGGAATATAACATAACTTGGCTTCTGAGAGCTTCAAAATGTAATGAATAAAATGCTAAAGTTGTTGATAAACAAGCAATTATTTTAATAATTAAATATGGTCATTTTAAATGAATTATTATGATCATTTAAAATTAATTATTTCAAATATGTTTATTTTAATGTATAATTCTAATGCCTGGATGTAATAAGGAGTCAGAAAAAATACAAATAAAAATATAATTAATTTTGATGTTTTTAGCAAAATATAGTAAAAATGTATTTAGTTTATTAATAAATATATTTATTTTTAGGTAAGATAAACATAATAATACAATTTATCTCTTGTCTGGATGATTTTAGTTCTTGTCACCCTGTTGTCCTCCCATCATGAAAAAAGGCTGTCCTCACTCAGGTCCACATGGAGCTGGAGGGGGCGTGGCCTCCAGCTCCGGCTGAAAATCGGGAGATTTTCGGGAGAATATTTGTCCCGGGATGTTTTCGGGAGAGGCGCTTAATTTCGGGAGTCTCCCGGAAAATTCGGGAGGGTTGGCAAGTATGGCCATTGGTACCACTCGTAGTTGGTAGATTCGAGTGGAACTGGCAGACAAACCATTTCACCGCCAGGACAGCTTAACTCGTTTCCGGGGTCGGATCTAGTCAAGATCTAGTCTCTCTTTAAATATCCTTCTTGAAAATGCCCTTGCAAATATATAATTGCCACCTAATCAACGTTTTGCTCTGCTTCATTTGTTGGTTAAAAAAGTGAATACCTTTTATTTCTCCGCTGGCCGGGTATGGCTCCGGGTGCCACTCCTAACCCTAACCCTAACCCCAACCCCAACCCTAACCCAAAACCTAACCCTAACCCAACCTCTAACCCTAACCTAACCCTAACCCTAAGTAACCCTAACCCCAACCCCAACTCTAAACCTAACCCTAACCCAAAACCTAACCCCAACCCCAACCCTAACCCTAACCCTAACCCTCTAACCCTAACCCTAACCCTAAACCTAACCCTAACCCTACTCCTAAATCTAACCCTAATCCTAACCCTAACCCCAACCCCAACCCTAACCCTAACCCTCTAACCCTAACCCTAACCCTAATCCTAACCCTAACCCTAATCCTAACCCTAACCCTAACCCTAACCCCAACCCTAACCCAAAACCTAACCCTAACCCTAACCCAAACTTTAACCCTAACCTAACCCTAACCCTAACCCTAACTAACCCTAACCCCAACCCCAACCCCAACCCTAACCCTAACCCTATCCCTATCCCTAACCCTAACCTAACCCAAAACCTAACCCTAACCCTAACCCTAACCCCTTTCGTAAATCACAACTTATAATTGGATACTTGGGTGAAAAATACTATAGAGAAACACACGTGTGCACTACTGCGCATTGAACCACATCAATTTGTCACGAGTGTACAAAACGGGCTATTTTTTGGCGCATTTAAAAATCAATAAACCCGCATCGGACGTGGTTCTGTCAAAACTAAAATAATTGTAAAAAAAACATATTTAATGTGGAAAAAATATATTTAAACTCACAATTTGTAATGGTCATTTGATGCCGTATAAGCCATTGGTACCGCTATAGTTGGTTGATTCAAGTGGAACTGGCAGACAAACCATTTCACCGCCAGGACAGCTTAACTCGTTTCCGGGGTCGGATCTAGTCAAGATCTAGTCTCTCTTTAAATATCCTTCTTGAAAATGCCCTTGCAAATATATAATTGCCACCTAATCAACATTTTGCTCTGCTTCATTTGTTGGTTAAAAAAAGTGAGTACCGCTTATTTCTCCACTGGCCGGGTATGGTTCCGGGTACCACTCTCTGCTTACGTAAATCACAACTTATAATTGGATACTTGGGTGAAAAATACTATAGAGAAACACACGTGTGCACTACTGGGCATTGAACCACATCAATTTGTCACGAGTGTACAAAACGGGCTATTTTTTGGCGCATTTAAAAATCAATAAACCCGCATCGGACGTGGTACTGTCAAAACTAAAATAATTGTAAAAAAACATATTTAATGTGAAAAAATATATTTAAACTCACAATTTGTAACGGTCATTTGATGCCGTATAAGCCATTGGTACCGCTCGTAGTTGGTTGATTCGAGTGGAACTGGCAGACAAACCATTTCACCGCCAGGACAGTTTAACTCGTTTCCGGGGTCGGATCTAGTCAAGATCTAGTCCCTCTTTAAATATCCTTCTTGAAAATGCCCTTGCAAATATATAATTGCCACCTAATCAACGTTTTGCTCTGCTTCTTTTCTTGGTTAAAAAAATGAGTACCGCTTATTTCTCCGCTGGCCGGGTATGGCTCCGGGTGCCACTCCTAACCCTAACCCTAACCCCAACCCCAACCCTAACCCAAAACCTAACCCTAACCCAACCTCTAACCCTAACCTAACCCTAACCCTAAGTAACCCTAACCCCAACCCCAACTCTAAACCTAACCCTAACCCAAAACCTAACCCCAACCCCAACCCTAACCCTAACCCTAACCCTCTAACCCTAACCCTAACCCTAAACCTAACCCTAACCCTACTCCTAAATCTAACCCTAATCCTAACCCTAACCCTAACCCTAACCCCAACCCCAACCCTAACCCTAACCCTAACCCTCTAACCCTAACCCTAACCCTAACCCTAACCCTAACCCTAATCCTAAACCTAACCCTAATCCTAACCCTAACCCTAACCCCAACCCTAACCCAAAACCTAACCCTAACCCAAACTTTAACCCTAACCTAACCCTAACCCTAACTAACCCTAACCCCAACCCCAACCCCAACCCCAACCCTAACCCTAGCCCTATCCCTATCCCTAACCCTAACCCTAACCTAACCCAAAACCTAACCCTAACCCTAACCCCTTTCGTAAATCACAACTTATAATTGGATACTTGGGTGAAAAATACTATAGAGGAACACACGTGTGCACTACTGTGCATTGAACCACATCAATTTGTCACGAGTGTACAAAACGGGCTATTTTTTGGCGCATTTAAAAATCAATAAACCCGCATCGGACGTGGTACTGTCAAAACTAAAATAATTGTAAAAAAACATATTTAATGTGAAAAAATATATTTAAACTCACAATTTGTAACGATCATTTGGTGCCGTATAAGCCATTGGTACCGCTCCTAGTTGGTTGATTCGAGTGGAACTGGCAGACAAACCATTTCACCGCCAGGACAGCTTAACTGGTTTCCGGGGTCGGATCTAGTCAAGATCTAGTCCCTCTTTAAATATCCTTCTTGAAAATGCCCTTGCAAATATATAATTGCCACCTAATCAACGTTTTGCTCTGCTTCATTTGTTGGTTAAAAAAAGTGAGTACCGCTTATTTCTCCGCTGGCCGGGTATGGCTCCGGGTGCCACTTTCTGCTTACGTAAATCACAACTTATAATTGGATACTTGGGTGAAAAATACTATAGAGGAACACACGTGTGCACTACTGGGCATTGAACCACATCAATTTGTCACGAGTGTACAAAACGGGCTCTTTTTTGGCGCATTTAAAAATCAATAAACCCGCGTCGGACGTGGTACTGTCAAAACTAAAATAATTGTAAAAAAAACATATTTAATGTGAAAAAATATATTTAAACTCACAATTTGTAACGATCATTTGATGCCGTATAAGCCATTGGTACCGCTATAGTTGGTTGATTCGAGTGGAACTGGCAGACAAACCATTTCACCGCCAGGACAGCTTAACTCGTTTCCGGGGTCGGATCTAGTCAAGATCTAGTCTCTCTTTAAATATCCTTCTTGAAAATGCCCTTGCAAATATATAATTGCCACCTAATCAACGTTTTGCTCTGCTTCATTTGTTGGTTAAAAAAGTGACTACCGCTTATTTCTCCGCTGGCCGGGTATGGCTCCGGGTGCCACTTTCTGCTTTCGTAAATCACAACTTATAATTGGATACTTGGGTGAAAAATACTATAGAGAAACACACGTGTGCACTACTGGGCATTGAACCACATCAATTTGTCACGAGTGTACAAAACGGGCTATTTTTTGGCGCATTTTAAAATCAATAAACCCGCATCGGACGTGGTACTGTCAAAACTAAAATAATTGTAAAAAAAACATATTTAATGTGGAAAAAATATATTTAAACTCACAATTTGTAATGGTCATTTGATGCCGTATAAGCCATTGGTACCGCTCGTAGTTGGTTGATTCGAGTGGAACTGGCAGACAAACCATTTCACCGCCAGGACAGTTTAACTCGTTTCCGGGGTTGGGTCTAGTCAAGATCTAGTCCCTCTTTAATTATCCTTCGTGAAAATGCCCTTGCAAATATATAATTGCCACCTAATCAACGTTTTGCTCTGCTTCTTTTGTTGGTTAAAAAAGTGAATACCGCTGATTTCTCCGCTGGCCGGGTATGGCTCCGGGTGCCACTCCTAACCCTAACCCTAACCCCAACCCCAACCCTAACCCAAAACCTAACCCTAACCCAACCTCTAACCCTAACCTAACCCTAACCCTAAGTAACCCTAACCCCAACCCCAACTCTAAACCTAACCCTAACCCAAAACCTAACCCCAACCGTAACCCCAACCCCAACCCTAACCCTAACCCCAACCCTCTAACCCTAACCCTAACCCTAAACCTAACCCTAACCCTACTCCTAAATCCAACCCTAATCCTAACCCTAACCCTAACCCCAACCCCAACCCTAACCCTAACCCTAACCCTCTAACCCTAACCCTAACCCTAACCCTAACCCTAACCCTAATCCTAAACCTAACCCTAATCCTAACCCTAACCCTAACCCCAACCCTAACCCAAAACCTAACCCTAACCCAAACTTTAACCCTAACCTAACCCTAACCCTAACTAACCCTAACCCCAACCCCAACCCCAACCCTAACCCTAACCCTATCCCTATCCCTAACCCTAACCCTAACCTAACCCAAAACCTAACCCTAACCCTAACCCTAACCCTAACCCCTTTCATAAATCACAACTTATAATTGGATACTTGAGTGAAAAATACTATAGAGGAACACACGTGTGCACTACTGGGCATTGAACCACATCAATTTGTCACGAGTGTACAAAACGGGCTATTTTTTGGCGCACTTAAAAAACAATAAACCCACATCGGACGTGGTACTGTCAAAACTAAAATAATTGTAAAAAAACATATTTAATGTGAAAAAATATATTTAAACTCACAATTTGTAACGGTCATTTGGTGCCGTATAAGCCATTGGTACCGCTATAGTTGGTTGATTCGAGTGGAACTGGTAGACAAACCATTTCACCGCCAGGACAGCTTAACTCGTTTCCGGGGTCGGATCTAGTCAAGATCTAGTCCCTCTTTAAATATCCTTCTTGAAAATGCCCTTGCAAATATATAATTGCCACCTAATCAACGTTTTGCTCTGCTTCTTTTGTTGGTTAAAAAAAGTGAGTACCGCTTATTTCTCCGCTGGCCGGGTATGGCTCCGGGTGCCACTTTCTGCTTACGTAAATCACAACTTATAATTGGATACTTGGGTGATAAATACTATAGAGAAACACACGTGTGCACTACTGGGCATTGAACCACATCAATTTGTCACGAGTGTACAAAACGGGCTATTTTTTGGCGCATTTTAAAATCAATAAACCCGCATCGGACGTGGTACTGTCAAAACTAAAATATTGTAAAAAAAAACATATTTAATGTGAAAAAATATATTTAAACTCACAATTTGTAACGGTCATTTGATGCCGTACAAGCCATTGGTACCGCTCGTAGTTGGTTGATTCGAGTGGAACTGGCAGACAAACCATTTCACCGCCAGGACAGCTTAACTCGTTTCCGGGGTCGGATCTAGTCAAGATCTAGTCTCTCTTTAAATATCCTTCTTGAAAATGCCCTTGCAAATATATAAAAAAAGTGAGTACCGCTGATTTCTCCGCTGGCCAGGTATGGCTCCGGGTGCCACTCCTAACCCTAACCCTAACCCCAACCTCAACCCTAACCCAAAACCTAACCCTAACCCAACCTCTAACCCTAACCTAACCCTAACCCTAAGTAACCCTAACCCCAACCCCAACTCTAAACCTAACCCTAACCCAAAACCTAACCGCAACCGTAACCCCAACCCCAACCCTAACCCTAACCCTAACCCTCTAACCCTAACCCTAACCCTAAACCTAACCCTAACCCTACTCCTAAATCTAACCCTAATCCTAACCCTAACCCTAACCCTAACCCCAACCCCAACCCTAACCCTAACCCTAACCCTAACCCTAACCCTAATCCTAAACCTAACCCTAATCCTAACCCTAACCCTAACCCCAACCTCAACCATAACCCTAACCCTAACCCTCTAACCCTAACCCTAACCCTAACCCTAACCCTAACCCTAACCCTAATCCTAAACCTAACCCTAATCCTAACCCTAACCCTAACCCCAACCCTAACCCAAAACCTAACCCTAACCCAAACTTTAACCCTAACCTAACCCTAACCCTAACTAACCCTAACTAACCCTAACCCCAACCCCAACCCTAACCCTAACCCTATCCCTATCCCTAACCCTAACCCTAACCCTAACCTAACCCAAAACCTAACCCTAACCCTAACCCTAACCCTAACCCCTTTCGTAAATCACAACTTATAATTGGATACTTGGGTGAAAAATACTATAGAGAAACACACGTGTGCACTACTGTGCATTGAACCACATCAATTTGTCAAGAGTGTACAAAACGGGCTATTTTTTGGCGCATTTAAAAATCAATAAACCCGCATCGGACGTGGTACTGTCAAAACTAAAATAATTGTAAAAAAAAAACATATTTAATGTGAAAAAATATATTTAAACTCACAATTTGTAACGGCCATTTGATGCCGTATAAGCCATTGGTACCGCTCCGAGTTGGTTGATTCGAGTGGAACTGGCAGACAAACCATTTCACCGCCAGGAAAGTTTAACTCGTTTCCGGGGTCGGATCTAGTCAAGATCTAGTCTCTCTTTAAATATCCTTCTTGAAAATGCCCTTGCAAATATATAATTGCCACCTAATCAACGTTTTGCTCTGCTTCATTTGTTGGTTAAAAAAAGTGAGTACCGCTTATTTCTCCGCTGGCCGGGTATGGCTCCGGGTGCCACTTTCTGCTTACGTAAATCACAACTTATAATTGGATACTTGGGTGAAAAATACTATAGAGGAACACACGTGTGCACTACTGGGCATTGAACCACATCAATTTGTCACGAGTGTACAAAACGGGCTATTTTTTGGCGCATTTAAAAATCAATAAACCCGCTTTCGGACGTGGTACTGTCAAAACTAAAATAATTGTAAAAAAACATATTTAATGTGGAAAAAATATATTTAAACTCACAATTTGTAACGGTCATTTGATGCCGTATAAGCCATTGGTACCGCTCCGAGTTGGTTGATTCGAGTGGAACTGGCAGACAAACCATTTCACCGCCAGGACAGCTTAACTCGTTTCCGGGGTCGGATCTAGTCAAGATCTAGTCTCTCTTTAAATATCCTTCTTGAAAATGCCCTTGCAAATATATAATTGCCACCTAATCAACGTTTTGCTCTGCTTCTTTTGTTGGTTAAAAAAGTGAGAACCGCTTATTTCTCCGCTGGCCGGGTATGGCTCCGGGTGCCACTCCTAACCCTAACCCTAACCCCAACCCCAACCCTAACCCAAAACCTAACCCTAACCCAACCTCTAACCCTAACCTAACCCTAACCCTAAGTAACCCTAACCCCAACCCCAACTCTAAACCTAACCCTAACCCAAAACCTAACCCCAACCGTAACCCCAACCCCAACCCTAACCCTAACCCTAACCCTCTAACCCTAACCCTAACCCTAACCCTACTCCTAAATCTAACCCTAATCCTAACCCTAACCCTAACCCCAACCCCAACCCTAACCCTAACCCTCTAACCCTAACCCTAACCCTAATCCTAAACCTAACCCTAATCCTAACCCTAACCCTAACCCTAACCCCAACCCTAACCCAAAACCTAACCCTAACCCTAACCCAAACTTTAACCCTAACCTAACCCTAACCCTAACCCTAACTAACCCTAACCCCAACCCCAACCCCAACCCTAACCCTAACCCTAACCCTATCCCTATCCCTAACCCTAACCTAACCCAAAACCTAACCCTAACCCTAACCCCTTTCGTAAATCACAACTTATAATTGGATACTTGGGTGAAAAATACTATAGAGAAACACACGTGTGCACTACTGTGCATTGAACCACATCAATTTGTCACGAGTGTACAAAACGGGCTATTTTTTGGCGCATTTAAAAATCAATAAACCCGCATCGGACGTGGTACTGTCAAAACTAAAATAATTGTAAAAAAAACATATTTAATGTGAAAAAAAAAAAATTTAAACTCACAATTTGTAACGGCCATTTGATGCCGTATAAGCCATTGGTACCGCTCCGAGTTGGTTGATTCGAGTGGAACTGGCAGACAAACCATTTCACCGCCAGGACAGCTTAACTCGTTTCCGGGGTCGGATCTAGTCAAGATCTAGTCTCTCTTTAAATATCCTTCTTGAAAATGCCCTTGCAAATATATAATTGCCACCTAATCAACGTTTTGCTCTGCTTCATTTGTTGGTTAAAAAAAGTGAGTACCGCTGATTTCTCCGCTGGCCGGGTATGGCTCCGGGTGCCACTCCTAACCCTAACCCTAACCCCAACCCCAACCCTAACCCAAAACCTAACCCTAACCCAACCTCTAACCCTAACCTAACCCTAACCCTAAGTAACCCTAACCCCAACCCCAACTCTAAACCTAACCCTAACCCAAAACCTAACCCCAACCCCAACCCTAACCCTAACCCTAACCCTCTAACCTTAACCCTAAACCTAACCCTAACCCTAACCTTACTCCTAAATCTAACCCTAATCCTAACCCTAACCCCAACCCCAACCCTAACCCTAACCCTCTAACCCTAACCCTAACCCTAACCCTAACCCTAACCCTAATCCTAAACCTAACCCTAATCCTAACCCTAACCCTAACCCTAACCCCAACCCTAACCCAAAACCTAACCCTAATCCAAACTTTAACCCTAACCTAACCCTAACCCTAACCCTAACTAACCCTAACCCCAACCCCAACCCCAACCCCAACCCTAACCCTAACCCTATCCCTATCCCTATCCCTAACCCTAACCTAACCTAACCCTAACCCTAACCCTAACCCTAACCCTAACCCCTTTCGTAAATCACAACTTATAATTGGATACTTGGGTGAAAAATACTATAGAGAAACACACGTGTGCACTACTGTGCATTGAACCACATCAATTTGTCACGAGTGTACAAAACGGGCTATTTTTTGGCGCATTTTAAAATCAATAAACCCGCATCGGACGTGGTTCTGTCAAAACTAAAATAATTGTAAAAAAAACATATTTAATGTGAAAAAATATATTTAAACTCACAATTTGTAACGGTCATTTGATGCCGTATAAGCCATTGGTACCGCTCCTAGTTGGTTGATTCGAGTGGAACTGGCAGACAAACCATTTCACCGCCAGGACAGCTTAACTCGTTTCCGTGGTCGGATCTAGTCAAGATCTAGTCTCTCTTTAAATATCCTTCTTGAAAATGCCCTTGCAAATATATAATTGCCACCTAATCAACGTTTTGCTCTGCTTCTTTTGTTGGTTAAAAAAGTGACTACCGCTTATTTCTCCGCTGGCCGGGTATGGCTCCGGGTGCCACTCTCTGCTTACGTAAATCACAACTTATAATTGGATACTTGGGTGAAAAATACTATAGAGGAACACACGTGTGCACTACTGGGCATTGAACCACATCAATTTGTCACGAGTGTACAAAACGGGCTATTTTTTGGCGCATTTAAAAATCAATAAACCCGCATCGGACGTGGTTCTGTCAAAACTAAAATAGTTGTAAAAAAAAAACATATTTATTGTGAAAAAATATATTTAAACTCACAATTTGTAACGGTCATTTAATGCCGTATAAGCCATTGGTACCGCTACGAGTTGGTTGATTCGAGTGGAACTGGCAGACAAACCATTTCACCGTCAGGACAGCTTAACTCGTTTCCGGGGTCGGGTCTAGTCAAGATCTAGTCTCTCTTTAAATATCCTTCTTCAAAATGCCCTTGCAAATATATGATTGCCACCTAATCAACGTTTTGCTCTGCTTCTTTTGTTGGTTAAAAAAGTGAGTACCGCTTATTTCTCCGCTGGCCGGGTATGGCTCCGGGTGCCACTCTCTGCTTACGTAAATCACAACTTATAATTGGATACTTGGGTGATACAAGTGAGTATCCAATCACAGTCCCGGTCAACTTAAGGCTACCTCGATGGGCTACTGTCAACAACTCGTGATCTGATCGTGGCTGTCTGTTAACTGAGCGTCCTTTGTTCGTGTACACTGCACAATGTTGGTTCAGAAGGCCTCCGGCAGAATTCATACAGCGCTGGCTACAAGCGAGCTGAATTCTGATCGGATAAAAGCTCTAACGTAAAAACAGCAACACTGGAGCCTAATATGATGAATACTTTGGCCCTGACGGCACACCACTGGTTAATACCATGTGAGTCATCCCCCTAGACCACCATAAATATATACCTCACTATGTGTCAATGTTTGTTATGGCCAACCGGATAAAAGACTAGTTAGTGTGCAATTTGTTTTATTGTCCTCTTCCACATCGCTGATATGATTTTAGGAATGTATGAGTCAGTGTGGTGCCTTTAGAACGAAAGTGAATTATCTATTAACGTTTTATCTCATGAAGACAATCTACAGCCTCCCCACCAGAGGGAGCAATTTAGCAGCTCTTATCGGGCCTGGGAAATGAAGGGAATCATACTGATATTTCAGAACACTAACCATGGTTTCATTCTCCTTTGGTCCACACAATCCCCCGCCAGGTTTTATATGAAGGAGAACATCAATGAGCAGGGAGTCGGATTCGGACAATAGTATTGGGGCTACGTTGAAGTGTACATGTGGGTCCTAAGTGCGGCTCGGGGGGCCATTTGCAGTTTTGTTGGCCGATATCAAAATAAAATCATCCATCCATCCATCCATTTTCTACCGTTTGTCCCGTTAAAACAAAAAAAAAAATCAGAATTTATTGGCCAGGTATGTTTAACACACTAATTGTACAGCGTAAACAATAAATATTAACAAGGACCTAAAATATAATCAAGTACCTATGTGCCAAGCTAATAGGATAATAGTGCAGTGGTGTTAGGGTTAGGGTGCTGTGCCCCCCCTCTTCACGAAGGACAGGGGGGGCACAGATTCGGTGACCACAGATGAAGCGCTAGCTGTCCAAAGTCGGGACCCAGGGTGGACCACTCATCTGTGCATCAGTTGGGGACGTCTCTGAGCTGCTGACCTGTCTCCACTCAAGGTTAGGGTTAGCCTAACCCTATCCCTAACCCCAACCCCAACCCCAACCCTAACCCTAACCCTAACCCTAACCCTAACCCTAACCCTAACCCTAAATCTAACCCTAACCCAAAACCTAACCCCAACCCCAACCCTAACCCTAACCCTAACCCTAACCCTCTAACCCTAACCCTAACCCTAACCCTACTCCTAAATCTAACCGTAATCCTAACCCTAACCCTAACCCCAACCCCAACCCTAACCCTAACCCTAACCCTAATCCTAAATTTAACCCTAATCCTAACCCTATCCCTAACCCTATCCCTAACCCCAACCCCAACCCTAACCCTAACCCTAACCCCTAACCCTAACCCCTAACCCTAACCCTAACCCTAACCCTAACCCTAACCCTAACCCAACCTCTAACCCTAACCTAACCCTAACCCTAAGTAACCCTAACCCCAACCCCAACTCTAAACCTAACCCTAACCCAAAACCCAACCCCAACCCTAACCCTAACCCTAACCCTAACCCTAACCCTAACCCTCTAACCCTAACCCTAACCCTAACCCTACTCCTAAATCTAACCCTAATCCTAACCCTAACCCTAACCCCAACCCCAACCCTAACCCTAACCCTAACCCTAACCCTAATCCTAAATCAAATCAAATCAAATCAACTTTATTTATAGAGCACATTTAAAATTTACCACAGGGGTAGCCAAAGTGCTGTACAATGAGCAGGTTAAAAGATAAAACGAGTACCGAGCAAACACAACACAACACAAACAGAACACAATAAAAAAATAAATAATTAAAATAGAATAAATAAAAACATAAAAACAGGTTCACAGCAGGTGTATTATGGGGCGCCATTGCAGGATGGATATCACTCAGTGTTAAAAGCCATGGAATAAAAGTATGTTTTTAAGAGAGATTTAAAAACAGGAAGAGAGGAGGCTTGTCTAACACTCAGGGGTAGGTCGTTCCAGAGCTTGGGAGCAGCAACGGCGAAAGCTCTGTCACCTCTAAGCTTCAGCCTTGTGTCAGGGACCGTCAACAGCAGCTGATCGGCTGATCTTAAGGATCGGGTGGGGCAGTAAGGCTGAAGGAGGTCGGAGAGATAGGTTGGCGCGAGGTTGTTTAGACATTTAAAAACAAATAAAAGGAGTTTAAAATGTATTCGGTAACGCACAGGGAGCCAGTGAAGGGACGCTAAAATAGGGGTGATGTGCTCACGTCTGCGGGTCTGTGTTAGCAGACGAGCAGCAGAGTTCTGCACGAGCTGCAGGCGGGCGAGGGAGGCCTGGCTAATGCCTACATACAGGGCATTACAATAATCAAGACGAGTCGAGATAAAGGCGTGGATTAATTTCTCAAGATCATGTCTTGATAGAAGCGGTTTCACTTTCGCTATTTGGCGTAATTGATAAAAGCTTTTTTGAACGCCGCTGCTGATTTGTTTTTCGAATTTAAAATCTGAGTCAAACTTTACCCCCAGGTTTGTGACCTAAACCTAACCCTAATCCTAACCCTATCCCTAACCCCAACCCCAACCCCAACCCTAACCCTAACCCTAACCCTAACCCTAACCTAACCCTAACCCAAAACCTAACCCTAACCCTAACCCTAACCCAACCTCTAACCCTAACCTAACCCTAACCCTAAGTAACCCTAACCCCAACTCCAACTCTAAACCTAACCCTAACCCAAAACCTAACCCCAACCCCAACCCTAACCCTAACCCTAACCCTAACCCTACTCCTAAATCTAATCCTAACCCTAACCCTAACCCCAACCCCAACCCTAACCCTAACCCTAACCCTAACCCTCTAACCCTAACCCTAACCCTAATCCTAACCCTAACCCTAACCCCAACCCTAACCCTAACCCTAACCCTAACCCCTAACCCTAACCCTAACCCTAACCCTAACCCAACCCCAACCCTAACCCTAACCCTCTAACCCTAACCCTAACCCTAACCCTAACCCTAACCCTAATCCTACTCCTAAATCTAACCCTAATCCTAACCCTAACCCCAACCCCAACCCTAACCCTAACCCTAACCCTCTAACCCTAACCCTAACCCTAACCCTAACCCTAATCCTAAACCTAACCCTAATCCTAACCCTAACCCCAACCCTAACCCAAAACCTAACCCTAACCCTAACCCAAACTTTAACCCTAACCTAACCCTAACCCTAACCCTAACCCTAACCCTAACTAACCCTAACCCCAACCTCAACCCTAACCCTAACCCTAACCCTAACCCTAACCTAACCCAAAACCTAACCCTAACCCTAACCCAGTGGTTCTCAAACTTTTTTTGTCATCCCCCACTTTGGACAAGGGGGAGTTTTCAAGCCCCACCTGCCCCCATCGCCCCAACAGGGCGCTAATGCCAAGCTTTAACATTTTCACATTTATTGAACATCAAGTTGTATACATTCGAACTCAATAACATAAAATAACATCAAGTTCAATAATAAATAAAATAACTGTGCAGCTGTGGTATAACTTGCATCAAGTTCAATAATAAATAAAATAACTTCCATCCAGTTCAATAATAAATAAAACAAAAGTGTTATAACTTACATCAAGTTCAATAATAAATCAAAAAAGTGGTATAACTTGCATCAAGTTCAATAATAAATCAAAAAAAGTGTTATAACTTGCATCACGTTCAATAATAAATCAAAAAAAGTGTTATAACTTGCATCAAGTTCAATAATAAATCAAATAAAAGTGTTATAACTTGCATCAAGTTCAATAATAAATTAAAAAAAGTGTTATAACTTGCATCAAGTTCAATATTATAATATTAATATTATATAATATTATATATATTATATTATATATATTATATTATATATATATATATATATATATTATAATATTATAATATTATATTAATATTAATATAAAGCCTACAGTAAAAATAAGTACCGGTAATTTCCATTTATTTATATAGCGGATTTCACAGACAGAATCACAAAGTGATTTACAGTGTGTATAGAAAATGAAAGCATAGTAAAAAAAATAATCTAAGAATATAATAATTAAAAAAAAATTTAAAGTGAAATTTCCTCCCGTTCCTCGCGCCCCACCTGTCATGTCTCTATTCCCCACCAGTGGGGCGCGCCCCACACTTTGAGAAACGCTGCCCTAACCCAACCTCTACCCCTAACCTAACCCAAACCCTAACTAACCCTAACCCCAACCCCAACTCTAAACCTAACCCTAACCCAAAACCTAACCCTAACCCAAACTTTAACCCTAACCTAACCTAACCCTAACCCTAACCCTAACTAACCCTAACCCTAACCCTAACCCTAACCAAAAGGTAAAAATCAACGGTTAAATCAAATCCTGGATTGATTGATGTAATGATTTAAGGAATATAATTGAAGTATCGCATAATATCCAATACTTAACTGATGAAACATAATAAATTGTTATCTATAGAAGGAAGCAAAGGTCTTCTGAACCCCCTTTTCTGAATCATTCTAATTGTTGGCAGACATCCTTTCACTCCTACTTTAAAGACTATCTGCCAGATGGTTGCTGCTATGGCAACAGACCTTCAATTCCCTGTAGATAGAGCAGTTAGAATCCAGCTTAGTATTTGATTCCATCAATACAAAATATTTTCAGGTTCTGGACTAAAGAACCTTGCCGTGAGTCAGATTGTGTTAACTTTATGACAAGAAAGTGGTAGTGGTTGTCGGATTATGCTATTAAAAACTCTTAGGTTTGAACCTTTATTGCAGGGCTGTTCAACTGGCGGACTGGGGGCACCATACCGGCCCCCCCGAGTTCAGTTTTAAAACTTGGGAGACAAATAGATGCCATCTCTGCATCTTGGGGTTCAAGACCGACAGAACCTGACATACATAGCTTTTTAGCAGAAGGTCCTTAAAAACAGCCGAGCACTCCTGTAACTCAGGCAAGATAAACAATAATCAAATGTTCACCATAAAAGACACTTTTTGACTGGAATAAACAAAATGGAGAATAATATTGATTGGAGAAGTCTGGTCTACCAGTTCTTAGTTTTCTGTGGTTTTCAAAATAGTTCAGTTGAATATCTCTGCTTAGTATTTTGTACGAGACCTTCCAGAATAGGGTTGTGGACTTTGAATACACCCTTAGTGGAAGACAAATCCTTCCTCTTAAAGGGAAAGCAATACCCTCAACCAGTTGGTGCCAAGTTCATTTTATCCCTGATGAAAGATGCTTTATGAAGCCTTAACCTACCTGATAACCTTTCCAATTTGGAATAATGGATCTTTTGTTTTCTAATAACCTTGATCATTTCAATTACCTTCGCTCGGAACAAACACCCGTAAATGTCACCTGTTCACTATTTCTTTCATTTTTTTTTTTTTTTACATCCATTGATTTTGACATGACAAAAATGTGCACACAGGTTTTTATCAACACATCTTGGCACGTTGTGTAAATGGTAAATAAAACCAGAATACAACAAATCCTTTTCAACTTATATTCAATTGAATAGACTGCAGAGACAAGATATTTAACGTTCGAACTGGAAAACTTTGTTATTTTTTTGCAAATATTAGCTCATTTGGAATTTGATGCCTGCAGCATGTTTCAAAAAAGCTGGCACAAGTGGCAAAAAAGACTGAGAAAGTTGAGGAATGCTCATCAAACACTTATTTGGAACATCCCACAGGTGAACAGGCTAATTGGGAACAGGTGGGTGCCATGATTGGGTATAAAAGCAGCTTCCATGAAATGCTCAGTCATTCACAAACAAGAATGGGGTTAGGGTCACCACTTTGTCAACAAATGCCTGAGCAAATTGTTGAACAGTTTAAGAACAACATTGCTCAACGACCATTGAATTTTGGTCATTTTCCCAAACAATATTCCACAACACAAACACAACGTTGAAACCACATGCTTTTTGACGACGTTTAATCAATGTTGGGTTCTGACGTGGTTTTGACCATTGAATTTTGGTCATTTCCCAAACAATATTCTACAACACAAACACAACGTTGAAACAACATGCTTTTTTACAACATTTAATTAATGTTGGGTTCTGACATTGATTTGACCAATGAATTTTGGTCATTTTCTAACCAATATTCTACAACACAAACACAACGTTGAAACAACATGCTTTTTGACAACGTTTAATCAATGTTGGGTTCTGACGTGGTTTTGACCATTGAATTTTGGTCATTTTCTAACCAATATTCTACAACACAAACACAACGTTGAAACAACATGCTTTTTGACGACGTTTAATCAATGTTGGGTTCTGACGTGGATTTGACCATAGAATTTTGGTCATTTCCCAACCAATATTCTACAACACAAATACAAGGTTGAAACAACATGCTTTTTTACGTTTAATCAATGTTGGGTTCTGACATTGATTTGACCATTGAATTTTGGTCATTTTCTAACCAATATTCTACAACTCAAACACAACGTTGAAACAACATGCTTTTTGACGACGTTCAATCAATGTTGGGTTCTGACGTGGATTTGACCATAGAATTTTGGTCATTTCCCAACCAATATTCTACAACACAAATACAAGGTTGAAACAACATGCTTTTTTACGTTTAATCAATGTTGGGTTCTGACATTGATTTGACCATTGAATTTTGGTCATTTTCTAACCAATATTCTACAACTCAAACACAACGTTGAAACAACATGCTTTTTGACAACGTTCAATCAATGTTGGGTTGTGACGTGGATTTGACCATTGAATTTTGGTCATTTCCCAACCAATATTCTACAACACAAATACAAGGTTGAAACAACATGCTTTTTTACGTTTAATCAATGTTGGGTTCTGACATTGATTTGACCATTGAATTTTGGTCATTTTCTAACCAATATTCAACAACACAAATACAACGTTAAAACAACATGCTTTTTGACGTTTATTAAATGACGGCTTCTGACGTTGATTTGACCATTGAAATTTGGTCATTTCCCAACCGACAACGTGGATCCAACATTGGACATCAATGTTGTCTCACTTTTCAACGGGGCGTCACTAGCTTTTAAGGACAGGGGGGGCTTTGCCCCCAGGAGATGCACAGGATGCGAGCGAATGTTACACACGAGCACAAAACTTCACAAACGGCTAACAAAGACTTAGAAATTATTCATTGTTATTATTTTTTTTTTTTTAAATGCACGGGACGAAATGAAATGCTCCCCGGGACGATGGCTTTTAACCATATATTTTCTTTTTCTTTTTATGTATTTATTCATTTTACATTTTATATTAAATGTCTTGGTTTTTCCTCCCTCTGAAAATCCTATTAAATGTTTAACAAGCCATCCTATAATAATAAAACAGCTATTAATGTAACAATACAATAAAACAAATATATTTAATGATGTTTTTTTCATTATTTTAACAATAGGCTTATGTATATTACTTTACATAGATTCTACAAGAAACACAAAACTTAAAAAATAAATGATTTACAATTGCACACACAAGGTTTTATGCAGCTTTACTCATTGTAAAGGAAGATAATGTGCTTTGTCCCCCTGCAGGACCGCAAGCAAGGTCGCAGAGAAAATGCGGGCTGGAATTTGAGTGATGTGGGCATTTTCTATATGAACAAGTGGAATGGATTGGATACCGACGCACGAAAGGGGCTCTCTACCTTACGCTTGTCATGTCTGTGTGATCATGTTTTGTTTTAGTAATGTTCGGTTTGAATTTTGGACTTTTTGTGCACTTTTGTTTTGTTTTGTCACCATAGCAACCATTAGTTTCACCTGTCACGTCACGCACCTGTTCCACGTTTGGACTCATTGTGCACTCTTGTCACCATAGTAACCATTAGTTTTCACCTGTCACGTCACGCACCTGTTTCACGTTTCGAGTCACGCACCTGCTTTCACTAATCATGTCCATAGTATTTAAGTTCATTCATTTTCTGTTGTTCGTTCTGACGACATCCCCGCATTTATGCTCCTGCACTCTCTCCACACCCTGATGACCCTTGCTACTCTTTTTTTCATGCCGGTTCCATGCCAAGTAAGTTTTTGTTTGTTAAGCCACAGTTAGTGTTTTGTTTAATTGTTCATAGTTTCTGCCAATGTGCAAGTTTTGTGTTTAAAGTCTAGTTTTATTCTCCGCCACTGTGCGCGCTTTTTGTTTATTCTTTTTTTGATAGTTTAAAATAAATAATGTCTTCACCTTCATGCCATGTCTGGTCCAAATGCTCATTTGCACCACGGGAGAACAAACCAAGCCAAAGTCCAAGTCTTGACAACGCTACGAAGTGAGGGGAAACTGAGTGAATAATAACCGGTTATATGATTATTTATTTAAACTCATATTTGGGCCACTTTATAATGAATATGTCGGCATTTATTTGTAAAAAAAACCCAAAAAAAACACCAAATTATTTAGGGGGGCTTAAGAATATTTTAGGGTGGCTTGAGCCCCCCTAAAATAGGCCTAACAATGCCAATGCTTTTCAATACAACTATTTCGCAAAGTTGTTTCAAAGTTAGTTTTTAACGAACAAGTATGTAAAATCAACATTGTATCAATGTCTTGTGCCTGCTGATAGACTAAAATATGTAGAATCACTATTCTATCACAATTCATATTGTAATATCACCAAGACATGTGATCCTATGAGTTAAATGGTATATAGCAATCACCTCAGAAATTGGTTAAATTAATATTCCAGGGGATCCAGTTTCAAAATAGTATTAAAATCATGTTTATATCAGAGTACAAGAAAGTATGCTGTGCAGGATTAAACCACAGGGTGATGCTAAATCTCTGTTCAATATCATTTAGTCTGCTGTTGATGAAGAATCAAATGATTTTATCTGATTCATGGGGCAGGACAGTCAAAGCTTTTGCTTCTTCCTGCTCCTTTTCAGACACACACACAGTTATTTTCTTTTTACATTTATTTTGTTTACATTTTATAGAGATGGTTGTTGTTTGTTGTTTGGTGTTTGTGTTTTTTTTTTGTAATGTGAAGTAAAAACAGCTGTTGTGTGGTAAATGTTTTTGGCTTTTTTTATGATTTCATAAAGCATAATTTTTGCGTTCATTAGTTTCCTCCATGCAGTTTAATGTCGCGCTCGTTTGTACTGTACAGTGCTGCTTTATATTTAGTGATGATGATGATCATCATCATAAAGCTACAACTTATTGCCTTTAAGACACATGTATATATGTCCTTGTCTTCCAGTTTTTCATCTTTCAAAATGATGTAGTATTTCAATAAATGTGCCTTAAGCAAGTGTAAACATTACACTCGTCTCGCTTGTCAGCCGCAGAACGTGAACGCCGACCTTTTATTTTGAAATACAAACCGGATAAGCGAAGCCTCGAACTTCCGGCTGTCCAAACTTTACGTAAATCGGAGGCATTTAAAATTCACCTGTGCGGTTCATGTTTCTTCTGCCGAATTGTTGCTAAACTTTGGTAAATATGTCTGAAAAGGGTGAGGTTAATCTTGCTGGAGCGAAGCAAAGCAATGGTGTGTGGCTCGTCAAGGTTCGTTTGCGTCGAAAAAAAGATCAAATTGACTCGAGTCTTGTTCACACGCTAGCACTAGCTAACTGTTAGCAACAAGTGGCTCAATTAGCTCACTATTGTTTATTTTTTTTAATGAATGAAAGTGTGTATTTAATGTTTGTATTTATTTTTAAAAATAGCAATAAACTCCTTGTCGCCAGGTTCCCAAATATTTGGCTCAACAATGGGACAAAGTGACAGAGAATGGAGAAGTGGGGAAGATTACCATTGGAAAGTATGTGTAATATTGCTGAAATATGAATTATTTGTATGACAAATGTTGTTGTGCATCATTGACATCATGTCTTGTCTTATTTTCCACCTCCTAGGAAGCAAGGCAAAACTAAGGTGAGCAACCTTAAAATAGTATTGCCACTTTATTCAAAGTGCATCATAGTTGTTGTTTTTGGGGCCCAACTTTTCCACTGCAGACGGACCACTCAAATGTTAATACTGAATGACTAATCTTACTTTTTATTTTAATCATATTCAATAATTTTATCTAACCTACAGTTTACAAATATTAACACTGAATTACTAATCTTACTCTTCATTTTAATAATATTCAATATGTATATCTAACCCATACTTGCCAACCTTGAGACCTCCGACCTCCGGGGGGGTTAAGGGAGGAGGAGTATATTTATAGCTAGAATTGACTGAAATTTAAGTATTTCTTATGTATGTGTATATTTATATATATATATATATATATATATATATATATATATATATATATATATATATATATATATATATATATATATATATATATATATATATATATATATATATAAAGAAATACTTGACTTTCAGTGAATTCTAGCTATATATATATATATATATGTATATATATATGTATGTATATATATATATATATTTATTTTATTATATATATATTTATATATAATATAATAAATATATATATAGCTAGAATTAACTAAAAGTCAAGTATTTCTTATATATATATATATATATATATATATATATAAGAAATACTTGACTTTCAGTTAATTCTAGCTATATATATATATATGTATGTATATATATATTTATTATATTATATATATATATATATATGTATGTATATATATATTTATTATATATATATACATAAATATATATATATATATATATATATATATAGCTAGAATTCACTGAAAGTCAGGTATTTCTTATATATATATATATATATATATATATATATATATATATATATATATATATATATATATAGCTAGAATTCACTGAATTCTTAACGTTTTTTTCCCCACACCCCTAATACATATATATATATATGTATATATATATATATATATATATATATATATATATATATATATATATATATATATATATATATATATATATATATATGTATGTATGTATGTATGTATGTATATATATATGTATGTATATATATATATATGTATATATATGTATATATATATATGTATATGTATATATATATATATATATATATATGTATATATATATATATATATATATGTATATATATATATATATGTATGTATGTGTGGGAAAAAATCACAAGACTATTTCATCTCTACAGGCCTGTTTCATGAGGGGGGGTACCCTCAATCATCAGGAGATTGAGGGTACCCCCCCTCATGAAACAGGCCTGTAGAGATTAAATAGTCTTGTGATTTTTTCCCACACATACATATATTGCGCTCTACTACGGTATCGAGCACTATTTTTTGGATAACCTTATTAAGACATATATATATATATATATATATATATATATATATATATATATATATATATATATATATATGTATATATGTATATATGTATATATGTATATATATATGTATATATATATATGTATATATGTGTGTGTGTGTATATATATTAGGGGTGTGGGAAAAAATCGATTAGAATTCAAATCGCGATTCTCACGTTGTGCGACTCAATCGATTCTCTTTTTTTTTTAAATGGTTTTTAAATTAATTAATCCAACAGAACAATACACAACAATACCATAACAATGCAATCCAATTCCAAAACAAAACCCAACCCAGCAACACAAAATGAATATTATCAACAACAGTATCAATATTAGTTACAATTTCAACATAGCAGTGATTAAAAATCCCTAATTGACATTATCATTAGACATTTATAAAAAAAACAAACAAAAAAAAAAAAAAACAATAGTGTCACAGTGGATTACACTTGCATCGCATCTCATAAGCTTGACAACACACTGTCCAATATTTTCACAAAGATAAAATAAGTCATATTTTTGGTTCATTTAATAGTTAAAACAAATTTACATTATTGCAATCAGTTGATAAAACATTGTCCTTTACAATTATAAAACTTTTTTTACAAAAATCTACCACTCTGCTTGTATGTCAGCAGACTGGGGTAGATCCTGCTGAAATCCTTCGATTGAATGAATAGAGAATCGTTTTGAATCGGGAAAACATCGTTATTGAATTGAAAAAAAAATCGATTTTGAATCAAATCGTGACCCCAAGAATCGATAGTGAATCGAATCGTGGGACACCCAAAGATTCACAGCCCTAATATATATATATATATATATATATATATATATATATATATATATATATATATATATATATATATATATATATATATTAAAGAAATACTTGAATTTCAGTGTTCATTTATTTACACACATATCACTCTACTCATTGTTGTATTTGAAAGTGCAATGCACAGCCTTTGAAGGAGCATAAGTATGGGCAGCATCTGTGAAATTTAATTTGCAAGAGAGGAGTGAGTTTAGGGTTGAATTGTCCATCCTCGTTCTATTCTCTGTCACTCGTCGTCGCCATGACTGTCTCTCCTTCGTTCTTCTGCTTCGTCTCCTTGTTGTGCACTCTCCAAAAGCCGTAGATGTTGTGACGTGACTGGGCCGG
Source organism: Nerophis lumbriciformis (assembly GCF_033978685.3). Classification (NCBI taxonomy): domain Eukaryota; kingdom Metazoa; phylum Chordata; class Actinopteri; order Syngnathiformes; family Syngnathidae; genus Nerophis; species Nerophis lumbriciformis. The sequence goes on along the minus strand of NC_084578.2, from coordinate 5,383,423 downwards.
CACGCTGTTTATATGGAGGAAAAGTGGACGTGACGACAGGCTGTCCTCACTCAGGTCCGCATGGACCTGGAGGGGGCGTGCCTGTTGTCCGGCTGGAAATCGGGAGAAATTCGGGAGAATGGTTGTCCCAGGAGAATTTCGGGAGGGACACTGAATTTCGAGAGTCTCCAGGAAAATTTGGGAGGGTTTGCAAGTATGATCTAACCTACAGTTTACAATGTTGTCAAATGATAAAAAAGCATGTGTTAATCACAAATATTATTTATGTATGTCGGGCTAATTAGAAAAATAAATACTAACCAAATATACTGCATACTGTAAGAAGGAACTCAAACAACTGATAATAAAATTTTTACATACAATTTAAGTTGTGCTAAAATAAATAAACTAAATTAGTAATGAATGTGTCTAAAAAAAAAAGTAAATGCAATTAAAGTTAAAATAAAAATGCATTTTCACCATTTTAGTCTTAATTTTTGTGCTTAAACTTCTATAGCACTTTGTCTCCTGACTTCTGTTTGTTTGATATTGTCATTACTGCCACATGTGGTGGAAAAGTGTATTACAACTCAGCAGCTCTGCGGCTCAAATGGACCACAGCTGAGAAACAGATACTTTTTGGTGGCCCTCTAGGGGGCGCTCATGGTTAAGAAACACTGACCTAATCTACCTACATCTTTGTGAGATATTTCCAAAGGGAGTTTGCACTCTTTGAAATTCCTACACATTCTTGACCCTTTTGTATAGCTCTTTCTTTATTCTCACATCTAACATTCATATATTTAAAATCATTTGAGTCTTTTTTTTTTTTGTTTTTTTTTGTTCAGGTTTGTTTCAGCTTGAACGAGGAGCTGACAACCTTGGGTGCGGTTGGGGAGAAGGATGCATCTGTGCAGATCCCCAGGGATCATCCCTTCACCATGAACTCAGTGGGTGGGCAAACCATGGCCGTCTTCAGCCAGGGTGACCAAGGTAAGCGTATTGAGGACAGTTTTATTTTGCAGTAACGGGACCGTGATGAAGTATGACTGTGGTCGTTTATGTATCCAAAACTATACAAAGTACCCACTCCGTATGTTGCTGTTTTTTCTGGCATCTTCAGACAACATGGTTTAACTTTTTCAGAATCGCATACTCTGTTGGCGAGTTTATTTGGTTCCGTGACGGAGCTCGTAACCCAATATACTCTTATCTCAAATCAATGTTCCCAACTGAAATCAAAATCCGAGAGAATCAGCACCTCCAAATCCAAGTCCATGGTTCTCGCATGAAAAAGGGGGGGCGTGGCATCTCTGGGTTGGGCAGGAGATCTTGCCCCAAGTGGAGGATTTCTAGTCAATCAATCAATCAATGTTTATTTATATAGCCCTAAATCACAAGTGTCTGAAAGGGCTGCACAAGCCACAACGACATCCTCGGTACAAAGCCCACATAAGGGCAAGGAAAAACTCACCCCAGTGGGACGTCGATGTGAATGACTATGAGAAACCTTGGAGAGGACCGCATATGTGGGTAAACCCCCCCCCCCCCCCCCCTCTCTCTAGGGGAGACCGAAAGCAATGGATGTCGAGTGGGTCTGACATAATATTGTGAGAGTCCAGTCCATAGTGGATCCAACATAATAGTAAGAGTCCAGTCCATAGTGGAGCCAGCAGGACACCATCCCGAGCGGAGACGGGTCAGCAGCGCAGAGATGTTCCCAGCCGATGCACAGGCGAGCGGTCCACCTCGGGTCTCGACTCTGGACAGCCAGCACTTCATCCATGGCCACCGGACCTGTGCCCCCCAACCCCTCCACAGGAAGATGGGAGCAGAGGAGAAAAGAAAAGAAACGGCAGATCAACTGGTCTAACAGGGGGGCTATTTAAAGGCTAGAGTATACAAATGAGTTTTAAGATGGGACTTAAATGCTTCTACTGAGGTAGCATCTCTAATTGTTACCGGGAGGGCATTCCATAGTACTGGAGCCCGAATAGAAAACGCTCTATAGCCCGCAGACTTTTTTTGGGCTCTGGGAATCACTAATAAGCCGGAGTTCTTTGAATGCAGATTTCTTGCCGGGACATATGGTACAATGCAATCGACAAGATAGGACGGAGCTAGACCGTGTAGTATTTTATACGTAAGTAGTAAAACCTTAAAGTCACATCTTAAGTGCACAGGAAGCCAGTGCAGGTGAGCCAGTATAGGTATATATATATATATATATATATATATATATATATATATATATATATATATGTATATACAGTATAGGCGTAATATGATCAAACTTTCTTGTTCTTGTCAAAAGTCTAGCAGCCGCATTTTGTACCAATTGTAGTCTTTTAATGCTAGACATAGGGAGACCCGAAAATAATACGTTACAGTAGTCGAGACGAGACGTAACGAACGCATGAATAATGATCTCAGCGTCGTTAGTGGATAAAATAGAACGAATTTTAGCGATATTACGGAGATGAAAGAAGGCCGTTTTAGTGACACTCTTAATGTGTGATTCAAAGGAGAGAGTAGGGTCGAAAATAATACCGAGATTCTTTACTGATTCGCCTTGTGTAATTGTTTGGTTGTCAAATGTTAAGGTGGTATTATTAAATAAATGTCGGTTTAAGAGGTTATTGTTAACTGTTCAGTGTGATTTTAATATTTTGTTTACATTCAGTGTTTTCCATGCTTGTGTTGACATTTCCTTTCTGCCTTGATAGCTGAGGGGATTATAATCAGAGGAAGGGTATATTTGGAAAAATATATATTTACATAGTGGTAAATGCACCGTGAAATGTATGGAAAACTCTTGAGGGGCTTCTGATTTATGTTTGCTGGCAGTGTAATGTGCCAACACCACTTTCTGAGCCAGAGAGATTTGCCCGAATTTGCATCACAGCATGAGAAAAGATGCCATGCAAGGTTTCTCCTTAATGTATTTGATGGTGGCGGTGCACCATGGTAACATATTAGCCGCCACACCTAACAAATTAAAGTAATATAATTTATTGCAGCGTCAAGAAGAAGAAAGTCAGATGCTCTTTTTATTTTTATCTTTTATTGCCAATTTTATGCTATCGGGCCCAATTCCAACAAGTATTTCCTCACTGCACACACGTCTGCCTCCGTGTTTCACTCCAAGACAGTCCGGGGGCGGTATAGCTCGGTTGGTAGAGTGGCCGTGTCAGCAACTAGAGGGTTCCAGGTTCGATCCCCGCTTACGCCATCGTAGTCACTGCCGTTGTGTCCTTGGGCAAGACACTTTACCCACTTTGCCACCCACACTGGTTTTAATGTAACTTAGATATTGGGTTTCACTATGTAAAAGTGCTTTGAGTCACTAGAGAAAAGCGCTATATAAATATAATTCACTTCACAACACCACCTCATTCTCCGCCGACACGGTGTGTTCACAGACCATGGGAAAAATTACTATCATAACACTAACATACACATTAACACCAGCGGGTAGTTACAGTATTAATGGATGTATATATAGTTTATTATTTGCACACTATTGACTAGTAATGCACCAAAAACTTGGCCGCAAAAAAATGACGTATTTTATCCGAGATATACCTCCGCAGACAGCGATCTTCAAAATTTGAAATAGCAGTGACTGGTTTTGAGGAGAGGAAGGCTCCCAGCAGCGCGAAGCAAGTGTGACGCCAAACTCTTTGCACCTCTAGTCGCTTTTCGTCGCGGACATGGAGCGACAGAAGTAAACAATCTCTAAACAGAGTACAGTCTACAATAACACCAGAAATAGATGCTGGATTTGTTGCCAGTCGTTTTGATAAAGAAAGAGTGACTAAAAGGATTTGAGAAATCTCTACAAAACAAAATCTCAACAAAGTACATTGTATAATAAGCAGCAACGATTGAAAAATGTAGCAAAATGATGTTATGTAAGAATAAAATATATGTTAATTAGGGCTGCAGCTAACGATTATTTTTCTATCGATTAATCTATAGATTATTTTTTCGGTTAATCGGTTAATCTATAGATTATTTTTTCCGATTAATCTATAGATTATTTTTCCTTTTACCGATTATTTTTTTAATTTAAAATGAAGAGGAAAAAATAAATGTAGGCCAGTTTTTTCAAAAGGCATGGCTTTTATTTACAAAAAAAAAAAAGTATGGCCACTCAGTCAACATTGACAACAACATGACAAAATATTCTGTAACAATGTAAACATTTAAAACTTTTAACATTTAACAAAATTAAAAGTAGCTTATTTGCTTTTTAATGTGCAAATATAAAAGTAAACATCCAGTGCAAATCTTAATATTCTGCAATAGTATAAGCATTTCAAAAGTAAAAGTATTGCTTATTTTGCTTTAAAATGTGCAAAAATAAAGATAAACATCCAATACAAAAAAGTGCAAAACGGAAATATTCTGTAACAGTGTAAACATTTCAACAAAAGTAAAAGTATTGCTTATTTGCTAAAATGTGCAAAAATAAAGCTAAACATCCAATACAAAAAAGTGTACAGTGTAAACATTTCAACAAAAGTAAAAGTATTGCTTATTTTGCTTAATAACACAACAATGATAGTATGATTAAAGTGAAAGTTAATTGTTCGTTTGTACGTAGTATATGTAATTGTTAATGTTGTAAAAGGTATTTGCGCAACTAATTAACATTAGCGTTTGTGACATGTCTTGTGCCGTGGGGTTCTTTCAGGACCGACAGACTGAACGCCAGACGGCTTTGCCAGGTTTACAATCTTTTAATTTTACACAAAGTCTTTTCTCTTCCAACTCTTTTCTCTTTCTTTCCTCGCTTTTCAGCTCCTCTTCCTCGCTCGCTCGTCGTCCTCTGTCTCTGTCTCTCGTCCTCTCTCGCTCCACGTCAGCTTCACTCTGGCTCCTTCCAGTCTCTCTTCCCTCTCTCTCTGCTGCTCCCCTTTTCTTCAGCGAGAGGAGATTGGATGATAGTGCCCAGATGCGCGGATCGTGCACCTGGGCACGATTGCGGCGTCGCTCCCGGCGCGCCCCACCTCGCCACTCGCTCGCCGGCCCCGCCTCTCCACAGCGTTAAAGAGGAGCGCGTCTTTGTAAACACTGAACAGGCACGCCAAACGCGCCTCTCAGAGCGAAACGGTGCTTTAGTTTATGAATTTACAACGCAGATACAAATGACACATTCATGTTTTTGTGTAATGATGACAACGTATACTCACGCGGACGATTGACTAGTTGATGGTGATGGCAAGAACGCTGTCGGTTTTCTTTTCAAATGTTCGTTCATAGCCGTTGTGCTGCTATGATAGGCCATTTCCGCTCGACACAGTGTGCATACAACAACATTATTAGGCCGTTTATTGAAATACTCCCACACTTTTGATGACTTTTGGCGTGCTTTTTTCCCCTCGTTCGCACCGTCTGCTTTGCGATCCGCCATGACAGTAGTGTGACGTAAATATGCGACGCATCGACACACAAAAATGGCGTCGACGTATTTACGTAACCGATGACGTCGACTACGTCGACGTGTCGTTTCAGCCTTATCTGTGACACCACCTGTCTCCCACATACAACACTGTCCTTTCAACCATTCCTAAAAGACTCTGCAATTTAGCCTCCAACAAATAACAGAAGTTGGAAACATTCTGGTCACAGAAGGTGACCAGATTGCCATTTCTACCATTTTTTTTTTATAACTGTATTGAATGCTTACGTGGGGGATTCTGACCATTTTGGACTGGTAGTTGTCGATCCACAGCGATAGTTCTGCCACACAACACCTCAATGCTAACGAGGAGAACTTACACTTCAACGACTGTCGTTGGCATTGACAGTTAGGATTGCTCGTTTGCATCAAAACAGTTGTTTTTCTCACTACGATAGGGCGAAACCATCCTTGCCCAGGCACACCCTCCTGGTTTTTGGAGTATAAATATTTGGGGTTTTGGCACCAGCAACTGGACGGATCTGACCAATCTAAGTCTATGATCACGAACTGAGAAAGCCTACTCGGTTGAGCAGCGAAACGTCTTCTAAGACAAGCCAAACAGTCCAGTTGCGATCGATTGAATGCCCTGAGATGATGCCTTTTAAAAGATATGCTGTAGTCATTCTGCTCTTATTTTGAAAGTATTTGACCATACAGTGCTTGTGTAGTCATGTTCTGTGTCTTCATTAAACCAGTTCACACACTTACAAAGATTAGTGAAGTAACCGTAAGATTGTTTTGGAATCAAATCCTATTGAGAGTGGGCTTCTAGAAAATATGCAACATAAAACTGTTGCGGTTTCCTCGTGAGTCAACAAGCAGATGGATTTAAATGAACTGACCGGAACAGGAAAACTATAATTTCCTCATTAGGCAGCAGAGCAGTGGGACAAAACATGTGCAGGCCAAATATTTTCTCTATTGAATTATCTTTTCGCTCTAAAAAACATTTATTTTCCCTAGTAGTAATGTTCTCCATTTGCTCTAAAGCTCAGTCCTCATCCATGACACGGCTTTGGTAGTGTTGATGCAACATACTTTAAACATCTGTTCCTGCGCAGTCTTCAAGATTTTCAAACACTGACTATTGTTCAATAATTTCAAGCTTTAAAAGTAAACCTGTACACCAACTACACCGCTTTGGATTCCACTAAAACATTCTCTAGTCTAATAGTAGATGATTTGATCATTTCTTAATCTCATTGTAATTAATTATCGTGATAGTGTTCCTCCACCATCCCACCCATTGTGTTCTTCCCTAAATCTTTTTAATTCACAAAGAAATGTAAATATTAGAGCTCGAACGATTATCAGCGCTGATATTTGGCATTTTTAGCTTTGATATTTTAGTATTAGAAACCTAATCAGTGAAATATAGTAATACCCACTGCACAAGCACCAGCTCTTTTCGCCTTCCTGAGAAGAGTTCCCTATTTTAAAAAATAAAATCTAAGAATAAAAATTAGTCATTGTTAATAATTCTCCACAAATATGTTCTGATATCTGACAGGGCATTTATTTGATTTCTTGTGACAATTATTTTCCGGTCTGCTCAGCTGCGTCCACCATGGCACTCACACGGCAACACCCCCTTTTTCTTCCTTCTGCTGTGCTGATCGCCTACAGCTCGTCTCTTCTATTTACCTATCAAAACCTCTAATTTTTGCTCGGTAATCCAGTTTTTGTCCTTCTGTCATGGTGTCTTCCTGGTCCCGTTTTGGAAAAAAAATAAAAAATAACTGTGCCAAGAAATTAGTTCTCGCAATGATTAAAATGTGTATACTTGCAGTGTGTATATTGTACATTAGAGATGCGCGGATAGGCAATTATTTCATCCGCAACCGCATCACAAAAGTCGTCAACCATCCGCCATCCACCCAAACTAACATTTAATCAAAACCGCACCCGCCCGCCATCCGCCACCCGCCCGTTGTTATATATCTAATATAGACGATGCAAGGCATTAGTGAGGTTATAACGCTTTTGCCTGTTAAAGAAAGGAGACTGATCCAATGTAGCAGAGACATTCAATACGTGCCACGCTGTCACGGCCCAGACGCACACCAGTGCGCAATCATCTGGGAGCCGCACTGAGCGCACCTCCAAGCACGCTCGCGCCACTCAAACTGCTGCAGGCAGCTGCGTTCTATCTTGTTTTAACATCCTGTGGCACTCTTCTGGGATCACGGCGGACGAAACTGCTCATGCTCAGGGTGTTTGTGGAGGTTCGGGGTTTTGCACAAATGTGATGCACCATGTTAGATGTCCCGGTTTTGTGACTGTCGTAGACATAATCAGCGTCGCAGCTCTTGCAAATCGCGTAGCCAGCATTACTATCATCCTGATTTACAACCTCATAAAAACGAGTCCACGCTGAACTTTTCTGGCCTTTTTTTCCCCTGGTCTTTAGTATTCCCTTTTTTAGTTTGTCGCGTACCACGTTTGCTGCCGGCGTTGCCATCTCTTTTTTTTTTCTTCTTCTGTTGTGGCATATGCTGCAGGTGCCTGCTCGTTTTTCGTATGTGGGTAACAACATTTAACTATGTATATATATTTCCGAATTGGTTTAACTGCCACCCGCCTGAATCTATTTAAAATCTTTTTTTTTTTTTTTTCAACCGCCCGACCCGACCCGCGGATAAAATCAAATTTTTTTTAATTTAAACCGCCCGACCCGCGAACTCCGCGGTTATGTCCGCAAACCGCGCATCTCTATTGTACATATTACATATTGTTATGAAGGTGTCTGTTACTACATTATATATACAGGTATATATTTGCAGTGTGTATATAAAACGTTGATGGAGGGCTTTGAAGGCTATAATGGTGACTCCCATTAGCCGCATCTGCCAAGCGTTTTTTATCTTTAAAATCCTAAAAAAAACATGTTTTCTTGTTTCTCATGATTGTGAAAGATAGGCAACATTCCAAAAAAAAGTTCCCCCTTTAATGTTCGCAATATTGCAGGGTTCTTCACGAGGAAACCTTACTATGTATTAAATCCGTAAACTCTTATAAACAAATGTATGAAATTGAAAATATGGCAATTATTGTGATTTAGCAAAATCCCATATTTTTTTACACATTTTCCCAGGTTAGTTTTTAAATGCAAATGTTGATGTTACTCTTAAACATACATAATAAAGGTGTTTATGGAAGTTTTTGTATTGCTAAATTAACCACAACATTAGTGCCGCATAAAAAATTGTCAATTTTTTGAATAAAAAGACAACTTAAAGCCTCGTTCAGCTGTTTACTGACATATACTTTTCATGTGTTTATAACTTTTACTGCAAATTAATATTAGTTATCAGCCTCCTTGACGAATAATAATTGGTATGGGTCCTGAAAAAAACATATTGATCAATCTCTATTATATATGACAGTCTGACTAAGGTTAAAAACTTAATGAACACTGTAAAGAAACTGCTATAATGTGCCCGAACATTTGAGCAAACACTTTGCTCGACACATTTTTACCTGCTTAGCCTCTTGCGATGATGTTGCAGAATATTAGAATAGGATAGACTTTATTGATCCCACAATGGGGAAGTTGTATGCCAAAGCCTCTTTTTTTTCTCCTCTGTTGGTCTTCGTCAGGATTTCTCTCTTCCACTAATGCGTTCATTGTGGTCTTTGTTGCACAGTAGAAAACTAATGCAAGTAAAGCTGTGCTGAGCGCAGTAGAAATATGGCATATGTAACGGTACAGTCTAGAAATAAATCTGCACAACCAAATAGAAACGTTGAGCGAGTCCACTATTAATAACACAAATAATTGGGCAATATGTGCATTTTTAAAGTGAAATATGCACACAGCTGATAGTTTCAAGACAACAAACCAGTTGCCTAATGGTAATTTGTGCACACAAAATTGAAATGAAGCTTTCATCAGAGAGCCCCCTCCACCACAAGATTTATGCTTTCACCACTCTCAAGCACTTTAAATGCTCCCACTCTTGCATTCGGCATTAATACCACCTACATGCGATAATGGCTTTCTCCTCATGTTTGGCTTACTTTTTTCTTACAACGCTTCATTAATGTGGAGGCAGAGTATTGTATTGATGAATAAATGTTTTTATATTCCAGCTTAATTACTGCATTGTTTTTGTTGCCCTACCTTTGTGTGTTTGTGAATGTCTTTTTAAGGGTCTACATCCCAGGTGTCAAAATCAAGGCCCGCGGGCCAGATATTGCCCGCCTCATAATTTTATAAGTTCCGCAAAATCTTCTAAATAACATGCATCAATAAAGTACTTTTTATTTTCTTACTAAAAATATTTGTTCTTTGCATTTTGACAGAAAAAAATATGCATGCAATCACATGTCTTTTAAACCAATTGCTGAGACACGGGCACCCACTAGAGCAGGGGTGCTCATTACGTCGATCGCGAGCTACCGGTCGATCTCGGAGGGTGTGTCAGTCGATCACCAGCCAGGCATTAAAAAAAATAGTCCTAAAAATGAGCGATCATAAATCTTCACTATGACGTCACTTTCGTCACTTGATTGACATTCACGGCACCCGAGGGTCTTCTGAGATGACGCTGGCTGCTGCCAGCTCATTAAAATTACCGACTGGAAAGCGAGAAACACTTTATTTCAACAAACTCTGGCGCCGTACCTGTTGTCAAAACTCCAAAGACCGACTGCACAGTTGCGCTAACAAAACAAGAGTCTCAGAAAGCTGGCGTGCACAAGCTAGCAAGCTACGGAGTTTGCCGACAATGTATTTCTTGTAAAGTGTATACAAAGGAGTACGGAAGCTGGACAAATAAGATGCCAAAAACCAACCACTTTCATGTGGTATTGGACAGAAAGGAGGACTTTTTTCTCCTCCATTCGAAAATGCGGACGTTTTTAGCACCACTGTCTGATTCCAATCAATGCAAGTCATCAAAATCAGGTAATACACCAACTTATATTCTTGTCTTCATGAAAGTAAGGAATCTATATGCGTTAAACATGCTTGTATTATCTTTAAACACCTTAACTTGTTAACAATATTAACTATATGTGTTAAACATGCTTGCATTATCTTTAAACACCTTTAACTTATTAACAATATTAACTATATGTGTTAAACATGCTTGTATTATCATTAAACACCTTTAACTTGTTAACAATATTAACTATGTGTTAAACATGCTTGTATTATCATTAAACACCTTTAACTTGTTAATAATATTAACTATATGTATTAAACATGCTTGCATTATCTTTAAACACCTTTAACTTGTTAACAATATTAACTATATGTATTAAACATACTTGTATTATCATTAAACACCTTTAATTTATTAACAATATTAACTATATGTATTAAACATTCTTGTATTATCATTAAACACCTTTAACTTATTAACAAAAACATATTTCATAAATAAGTAAATATAAATGATATACATGAATGAGGTAGATCCCCACGACTTGATCAATTGAAAAGTAGCTCGCCTGCAGAAAAAGTGTGAGCACCCCTGCACTAGAGGGACGCCAAAAACAATTTCTGTTTCTCAGCTGTGGTCCGTATAAGCCGCAGCCGTACTTAGTTGTGATACACTTTTTCACCGCTTGTGGTAGTAATGACGATATCAATCAAACAGAAGAAGTCTGGAGCCAAAGTCATAGAGAAGTTTCTTAAACTTGAAGCTATTATCTATCTATCTATCATATATATATATATATATATATATATATATATATATATATATATATATATATATATATATATATTTTATGACACCAAAAGACTTCCAAAGTTTGTGTATAAACGGATATGATCAAATAGTATCAATCTCAGAGGTTCCCAAGCCAATCACATGATCCGTGACGTAGAGTTAGGAACCACAGATCCCTTCCCCATCAACAACAATGCTAATCAAGCAGACTTTGTGAGAGCCAACAACGATTACTTTGGGAAAATTATGATCCAGAACCTTATATTTCTCTAGCTGGGATGCTGACCGACGGGACGCTCACATAATCCCGTTCAGATGAAGATTCAATCGCAATCCTCACGAAGGGTTAAAAAAATGTTGCGCTAAAAGCTTCTTTTTGTGTCTTTTTTGCCATCTCGCGGACGTGAAAGTGGACCAGCCTGTCGGTCAATGGCCACATTTGTCTACTAGCAGGTGAGAGATGCATGAATTATAATCTAGAATGTACTTTTAGCGAGTGTAAGACCAAGCAGAAGCATCCGCCGGCTCAGTGTGTCAACAATAGCAGTGTAAGCTAACGTTAGCTCACTGCTATCAATGCGCCGCTAAAATAGGCCGTCTGCGTTGGCGCTTATAATAACAATATCACTCATATTTGGTTAATTTTCATGTCACGGCATGTAAATCGAGTATTGTTGGCGTTTCTGGATGTTTTTAGAGTGTAGTGGGCGCAACAGAAGACCATCGATCTCTTGACTCAATAGTTTGCTATTTATTTACGATTTCGAATGCATAAAAAGGAGAAGCATATGTGTTCCTGTCTTACATAAGAATTGTGAAAAAACAGCACATCTCTTTCCAATGTTTGCGTATTTCCAGTATGACTGATCTGATGGTATGGTCAGAGTGCTCTATGGAAATTGCCGAAGATATTCGGTGCGGAATACTCAAAATGGCTGACTGAATTTGTGGCATTTTGTGATGTTTAGACTGTATTTTCACATACTTTGCGGATTGTAAATACAATTGTATATGTTTAATGGATACCATGAAACACAATTAAGCATATAAAGTCAACTTGTTTTTACACTATATTGCTACTTTAAGCGCCAAAAATATGACTAAAGTAGTAAAACTATATTGTCATTTGCACATGGATTTTATTGACGTTTATTAAAAAAACATAAATCTTATTAGTATTTATTATTAGTTAAAATGTATTTATTGTAGCACTGTGTAATTGTATTTAAATCTGTTTTATCGGTTTTTGAGTTCCTTCTTTTACAGTATATTTGATTGGTACTTATTTTGTAATCAGCCTGAACTAAGCTTGATAATAATTGTTTTAATTAACACATGCTTTCATATCATTTGACAAGGTCTATCAATTTTAACTAAGTAGGTTAAGTATAATTATTAAATACGATTCAAGTCAAGAGTAAACTTACTAATTCAATGTTAATATTTGAGTGGGTTCCGGGCCATTCCGTAGTGGAAATGTTGGGCCCGAGGTCTAAAAGGTTAAGAACCCCTGTTTTAAACTTTATTATTATCTAATAATGCAACAAACATATTACCATACATTCTAAACGTGTTAAAAAAAAATATCTGCTTGACTTATGGTTTCATACAAGTTATCCATCAAACTGTACACTGTAAAAATGACACTATATTTTATGGTAAAATTATGGTGACTGAGCTGCAAGTTTTTTAACGTAAAATTTATGGTGTTTTTTGTTTATTTTTACAGCATATTATTGTAAATGGAAAAGCATACCTGCCAACTACTCCGGTTTTCCCGTAATTAGTACGGTTTTCATCAACCTATTCCGGGTTACGGTTGCAGTGATAAAAAATACGGTTTTTCATTAATTAAATTTTTTTTATTTTAAAGTTTTATTCACGAAATCGCGTAACAACAATCACAATCGACACTGCTTCCCGTAACTTCCTATCGAGCCATTCCGAATGCCATGCGCGAGGCTATTTATAGCACCGCTGCCAAGCACGAGGCACCTGTTGCCCATTGTTTCCAAACGAGCGAACGATCATGGAATCAGCCGGAGAAAAATCGCAAACGAGTCTTAAACCGAAAAGAAAACTGCAGTCATTCCGTGAAGAATATTCAAAAGCCTATCCGGGAATAATTATCCGTTCCAAAAAGGGTGAAAACTACGCGAATTGCACCTTGTGCAGACAAGATTTTTCGATCGGACACGGAGGAATTAGCGATGTAAAAGACCACGTTGGGACAAAAAAACACAAGTCTAATGCCGCTGCTAAATTTGGATTTTAGCCACAAAAAGGTAATGACACCAATGTTATCTATTGGAATTGTTTAGTACTGTTATACTGTTAAAAGTGTTTGTACTATTTATGCTTTCAAGTCCAAGTTGAAGAAATCTTGTTAAATGTTGACAGCATAACTACAAAAATACAGAAGTATATGTCCTTAATATTTTTGCAGTGCTATTTCTGTTGAAAAGTTAAAATGATTACATTAGAGATGTGATGTGCCACTTTTCAAGTGTCTGATGGCTTAAATTAATTTTCATAAATTTTTCATATTTTGAATTCTTTTGAAAGGCTTACAAAAAAACTACATTTGAATTGTAATTCCATGCTATTGACAGGACTATTAATTTTAATGAAGTTAGCTTACCATGTTTACAGTATGATAATTGTCATAGAAATGTGAATTTTAGGCACAGAATATTTTTTACAATTGAACAAGGCAGTAGATTATACAAGCTTGGACAGAAAGTTAATAATGACACCAATTTTTTTTTTTAATGGAATTGTTTAGTACTGTTTTACCATTTGTTTACTGTAAAAAGTGTTTATACTCTTTATACTTTCAATTAACAAATTGAAGTCTTGTGAAAGATTGACAGGATAACTGGCATTAACTGTCAAAATAATTTCAAACTATTGAAGTTAGCTTACAGAATAAACATGTCAATCAACCCATATGATTTTTGCTGTAATATTTTTGTTTTGAAAAGTCACTGTGATTGATAGAAAAGTGATGGTTTTAGCAACATTTTAACCTGTCTGAATGCAATCAATCATTTTGGACCCTGGCTACTAGGTTTTTCTGATTTCAAAAGTTGGCAGGTATGGAAAAGGATTGACACTGTTTTTTCCTGTACATTTCTGAACAACTGACCCGCCATTTTTTCACTGTGGTACCGTTTTTCAATTTACAGCAATACACCGTAAAAACAACCGCTGACAGTTAGTGCCAGCATCTTCCATGAGAGCAACTTCAGCGCGGTAAAAAGGTTGGTTTACTGTAGACCGCACTGCAGTACTGCTTCTAAAATTCCCAAAAAAGTGGAACATGACGGTTTGCTGCATGGTAGAAAACGCAGCAAAACGCCAGAGGTAAAATACCATAACATGAATTTTCAGTAAATGAGTGTCTCCATGGTGAAAGCTGTGTCATCGCTGTAAAAACCTTATTTAAGTAAGGCGGTCTGCACCATTTATCAATTGTACACAATCTTGGTAGATCACAGGCAAAACACGCCCACTAAAAGTACATGCGATTGTATAGTTTGCACACTGTTTGGCATGTGGTATTTAGATCTTGGTAGATCAGGCACTGCGTGTGTGAAATATTTACTGGTTAAAACACTGACTTGATAAAAGTTATGATACTAACTTCTGCTTTGTGGAGTGCTTTTTGAAGCCCTAAGAATGTTTTTTAGGCTAATGTTGCCACTGTATCATCAACAAGAGCTCAATTCCTTGAATTTCTCAAGCATCTCAAGCATTCAGTCAACATTATGTTCGATGAATCAAACCCATGAATTCCCACATTTTACACACACTCCTCTGCATTCAACCTCCCATGTCATTTTTCAGTAAGGCAACAATGGCGAGAGGTTGCTCATGGCAACCAGCAGTCACTGATGGATACATGAATGGTCTGTGACTTGGCTTTTGTTCTGTAACGCTGCCAGCTAAATTATACTTTATTGTTTCCTCTCTAGCTGTTCTGCTTTGTTCTGGCAAGGAGCAGTTATTGATCAAGAAGTTGCTAAGCAACAGGCTTGGTTGCCACACAAGTGTGGAGAGAACAGAAAGCCAGATGTACTGAATTGCTCTGTTACTTTGGGGTATTAGTAGGAAAAAAGTTAAATCCTTAAATCCTTAAAAGTTTACATCCACCCGTGAATGTGTTTTTTTAATATCTAAAATGTATATGCAAATACAATAAGCTTTTTTTTATGTAAAATGATGTGTCCTCGCAGGATATTTAAAATTATGCACAATTGTCAACAATATAATATAAACTTTGACGGTTTGGTTTTTAAGGCTCTGCAGAAGACTGCAAGCATACACCACCAGTGTCAGTATTGAATATGTGATTACTGTGTAGATGATGGCATTGGGCCATAGCTCATCCTTTCACATGCACATTACATCTACTGCAAATATGATAATGTGTGAGTAGGAGGACTAACGGCACAATGACAGGATACCAAGCTATATTTGCTTCACTGACGATGAGTTGTTCTTTGACATTTTCATGCTTTTCAGTCCCAGTGACTACCACTCTGTGCAAATAATTTCTTTTAGAATGTAGAAAGTGTGGCATGCAGTCAGTCGCATGATGCCAATTAACTTCAAACTACTACGGACAAACAATTACAATTCCATACCTGCCAACTACTCCGGTTTTCCCGTAATTAGTATGGTTTTCATCAACCTATTCCGGGTTACGGTTGCAGTGATAAAAAATACGGTTTTTCATTAATTAAAAAAAAAATTTTTTTTAAAAGTTTTATTCACGAAATCGCGTAACAACAATCACAATCGACACTGCTTCCCGTAACTTCCTATTGAGCCATTCCGAATGCCTTGCGCGAGGCTATTTATAGCACCGCTGCCAAGCACGAGGCACCTGTTGCCCATTGTTTCCAAACGAGCGAACGATCATGGAATCAGCCGGAGAAAAATCGCAAACGAATCTTAAACCGAAAAGAAAACTGCAGTCATTCCGTGAAGAATATTCAAAAGCCTATCCGGGAATAATTATCCGTTCCAAAAGGTGAAAACTACGCGAATTGCACCTTGTGCAGACACGATTTTTTGGATCGGACACGGAGGAATTAGCGATGTAAAAGACCACGTTGGGACAAAAAAACACAAGTCTAATGCCGTTGCTAAATTTGGATTTTAGCCACAAAAAGGTAATGACACCAATGTTATCTATTGGAATTGTTTAGTACTGTTATACTGTTAAAAGTGTTTATACTATTTATGCTTTCAAGTCCAAGTTGAAGAAATCTTGTTAAATGTTGACAGCATAACTACCAAAATACAGAAGTATGTCCTTAATATTTTTGCAGTGCTATTTCTGTTGAAAAGTTAAAATGATTACATCAGAGATGTGATGTGCCACTTTTCAAGTGTCTGATGGCTTAAATTAATTTTCATTAATTTTTCATATTTTGAATTCTTTTGAAAGGCTTACAAAAAAACTACATTTGAATTGTAATTCCATGCTATTGACAGGACTATTAATTTTAATGAAGTTAGCTTACCATGTTTACAGTATGATAATTGTGATAGAAATGTGAATTTTAGGCACAGAATATTTTTTACAATTGAACAAGGCAGTAGATTATACAAGCTTGGACAGAAAGTTAATGACACCAATTTTTTTTTTAATGGAATTGTTTAGTACTGTTTTACCATTTGTTTACTGTAAAAAGTGTTTATACTGTTTATACTTTCAATTAACAAATTGAAGTCGTGTGAAAGGTTGACAGGATAACTGGCATTAACTGTCAAAATAATTTCAAACTATTGAAGTTAGCTTACAGAATAAACATGTCAATCAACCCATATGATTTTTGCTGTAATATTTTTGTTTTGAAATGTCACTGTGACTGATAGAAAAGTGATGGTTTTAGCAACATTTTAACCTGTCTGAATGCAATCAATCATTTTGCTGCCCCTGGACCCTGGCTACTAGGTTTTTCTGATTTCAAAAGTTGGCAGGTATGCAATTCTACTTGATATGACTTTTTGCAAGAACTTATGACACTTAAAAGTTATCACAGCAGTGGCTATATTAAAGGGGAACATTATCACAATTTCAGAATGGTTGAAACCATTAAAAATCAGTTCCCAGTGGCTTATTATATTTTTCGAAGTTTTTTTCAAAATTTTACCCATCACGCAATATCCCTAAAAAAAGCTTCAAAGTGCCTGATTTTAACCATCGTTATATACACCCGTCCATTTTCCTGTGACGTCACACAGTGAAGCCAACACAAACAAACATGGCGGAAAGAACAGCAAGCTATAGCGACATTAGCTCGGATTCAGACTCTGATTTCAGCGGCTTAAGCGATTCAACAGATTACGCATGTATTGAAACGGATGGTTGTAGTGTGGAGGCAGGTAGCGAAAACGAAATTGAAGAAGAAACTGAAGCTATTGAGCCATATCGGTTTGAACCGTATGCAAGCGAAACTGACGAAAACGACACGACAGCCAGCGACACGGGAGAAAGCGAGGACGAATTTGGCGATCGCCTTCTAACCAACGATTGGTTTGTGTTTGTTTGGCATTAAAGGAAACTAACAACTATGAACTAGGTTTACAGCATATGAACTACATTTGGCAACAACATGCACTTTCAGAGTGCAGACAGCCCAATTTTCATCAATTAATATATTCTGTAGACATACCCTCATCCGCGCTCTTTTCCTGAAAGCTGATCTGTCCAGTTTTGGAGTTGACGTCAGCAGGCCAGGGAAGCTAGGGTCGATAGGGGGTTTAGCTCGCTCGTCTGCGGGAACAAACTGCCGCCATCGCTTGCCGTGCTAGCGAGGTCCTTTGTCCCTGAATTGCTCACACACTCCGGCAGATTCAACGGGGGTCTGGCGGCAGATTTCTTTGACTTTATGGTTGGAAATGCATCTGCTTTGAGTGTCGCAGGATATCCACACATTCTTGCCATCTCTGTCGTAGCATAGCTGTCGTCGGTAAAGTGTGCGGAACAAACGTCCAATTTCTTGCCACTTTGGCATCTTTGGGCCACTGGTGCAACTTGAATCCGTCCCTGTTCGTGTTGTTACACCCTCCGACAACACACCGACGAGGCATGATGTCTCCAAGGTACGGAAAACAGTCGAAAAAAGGGAAAATAACAGAGCTGATTTGACTCGGTGTTTGAGAAAATGGCGCATTAATTCCCGATGTGACGCCACGTTGTGACGTCATCGCTCCGAGAGCGAATATTAGAAAGGCGTTTAATTCGCCAAAATTCACCCATTTAGTGTTCGGAAATGGGTTAAAAAAATATATGGTCTTTTTTTTCTGCAACATCAAGGTATATATTGACGCTTACATAGGTCTGGTGATAATGTTCCCCTTTAACTAAAAGATGGCAACACGTACATACGCTGTAGCTCAGAGGTATTGTTTTTTTTGTATGATTTTTTTTTTATCTATCATCACACAGGCGACCAGATCTTCTTCGATTCAGACTATCGTATTTTTCGGACTATAAGTCGCAGTTTTTTTTCATAGTTTATGAAAGTTGCATTATGTTTTTTTCACTTCTTTATTATGCATTTTCGGCAGGTGCGACTTATACTCCGGTGCGATTTATACTCCGAAAAATACGGTACATAGTTTTGATCATCACACAGTCGTGGCTTCATGCAGGAATTACTGATGCAGCAATGGAGTTGGCAGGCCACAGCCAATTCCGCCATGATCGAAACAAGAACAACAAGGTGGGGGTCTTTGCATTTATAGTAGAGTGAAATGGGCTAATAACTCCAGGGTGGTGGAAGCTGTTGCCCTCTAGACCAGAGGTGGGTAGAGTAGCCAGAAATTGTACTCAAGTAAGAGTACTGTTACTTTAGAGATTTATTACTCAAGTAAAAGTAAGGAGTAGTCACCCAAATATTTACTTGAGTAAAAGTAGAAAGTATGTTGTGAAAAAACTACTCAAGTACTGAGTAACTGATGAGTAACATACACACACACACATATATGTATGTATATATATATGTATATATATATATATATATATATATATATATATATATATACATACATATACATTGATATATACAGTATATAATTTATATGTATTTATTTTGCTGTTTTTGTTTACATGTTAAAGATGTTTTAATGAATATACATGCATGTTTAACATATAGATTCCTTTCTTTCATGAAGACTAGAATATAAGTTGGTGTATTACCTGATTCTGATGACTTGCGTTGATTGTAATCAGACAGTAGTGCTGATAACGTCCACGTTTTCAAATGGAGGAGAAGAAAAGTTCCTCCTTTCTGTCTAATACCACATGAAAGTGGTGGGTTTTTGACATCTTATTTGTACAGCTTCCATATTCGTTTTTATACACTTGAGAAGAAATATATTGGCGTCAATCTCCTTAGCTTGCTAGCTTGTTTGCGCTGGCTTTCGGAGACTCTTGTTTTGAAAGCGCAGACGCGATGGAGCGGCACTTTTATTGTGAAGACAGGAACTGTGCAGTCAGTCTTTAGGCTTTTGACGGGATGTACGGTTGAAATAAAAAAGTATCTTTTTTCCTTCACATTTTTGATTGATTGATTGGAACTTTTATTAGTAGATTGCACAGTACAGTACATATTCCGTACAATTGACCATATAACACCCCAATAAGTTTTTCAACTTGTTTAAGTCAGGTCATGTGACCACCTGGCTCTGTTTGATTGGTCCAACGTCACCAGTGACTACATTTGATTGGTGGAACGAAGTGAAACGTCACCAGTAAGGCAGGCACTTTGAAGGTCTGTCGGACAGACCAAAACAAACAAAGCGTGCATTAACAGATCGATAAAAATTAGTAGCGAGTAGCGAGCTGAATGTAGATAAAAGTAGCGGAGTAAAAGTAGCGTTCCTTCTCTATAAATATACTTAAGTAAAAGTAAAAGTATGTTGCATTAAAACTACTCTTAGAAGTACAATTTATCCCAAAAGTTACTCAAGTAGATGTAACGGAGTAAATGTAGTGCGTTACTACCCACCTCTGCTCTAGACCTAGAGTACCTTCCAGTTAAAATGCGGACAATTTTTACTCCAGTGAGTTTTCTTCAGCTGTTTTGATTGCGGCAGTTTACATAGCCCCTGATGCTAAAGTAAACTCTGTCCCCCGCCTGTTGCACTGCGCCATTAGCTCCCAGCTGAACAACTATCCAGAGGCAGTACACAATGGAAATGCGGAGGACTTCAATCACGTACTGTAGACTTAAAATCAGCAGTTCTCCAGACTCCCAAAAGCATTTGAAATGTACTACGGGTGGTAATATTTTTTTTTTTGGTAATAATAACATTCAACTCTGAGGGAAGGAGTGCACTGCATCTGTACTCCGCTACATCAAGCACCGCACAGACGAGGTCATCATCAACAAGTGCATCCGCGCTCATGCAAACTAAAAACCCTGGATGCCTCTCAGAACATGGCCTTAGGACCTTTTACAATTCTGCCAGGGCAAACCTGAAGAGGGGTGTAAAACAGGCCAAACTGCACTTTAAATATAAAATTGAAGACCTCCTCCACAGAAACAACCTGCGGCAGGTTTGGCAGGGAGTGCAAACCATGACGAACTATAAACCCTCACCAAACGCCGTGACTTGCGAAGCTTAACTGCTTCTTTTTCAGAGTTTGAACAAACAGTGCAGGTGACCTCATCACATTCACCATTCAACACCAGCCACTTATTCATGGTGGAGGAGCATGACTTAGGGGCACTTGCAGTAAAATCCAGTAATTTAGTTCATACCCTTCCGTAATCTATTCAAAATCTATTACTTTTTCAACATCTGTCCTTGTTTCTGAGATGGCGATTACTTTGAAGGGTTTGTTGAATTGTTACAAAATATGCTTCATGTTATATTTTGCATACAAGCTTCTACTTCTGAAATGAATAATTGACACATTTTTGTCAGATTTAATGTTATATTTGTCATTCATATAATAAAAACAAGTATTCTTAATGGGAGAAACAATAGTATCTGGATCTATATCATTCTCCAATTCCAGACTTTCATGGTCTGTTATGGAAGTTTTCAGCCATCTTTTGTGTTGCTTTATGATTGTCCATGAGTTTAGATGAATGTGCTCCTGAATCCATGTCTTGTTCAATGGTACCTTGGAACACAGTAGTGTTGCATACCTGCCAACTACTCCGGTTTTCCCGTAATTAGTACGGTTTTCATCAACCTATTCCGGGTTACGGTTGCAGTGATAAAAAATACGGTTTTTCATTAATTAAAAAAAAATATTTTTTTAAAAGTTTTATTCACGAAATCGCGTAACAACAAAGACAATCGACACTGCTTCCCGTAACTTCCTATCGAGCCATTCCGAATGCCATGCGCGAGGCTATTTATAGCACCGCTGCCAAGCACGAGGCATCAGTTGCCATTGTTTCCAAACGAGCGAACGATCATGGAATCAGCCGGAGAAAAATCGCAAACGAGTCTTAAACTGAAAAGAAAACTGCAGTCATTCCGTGAAGAATATTCAAAAGCCTATCCGGGAATAATTATCCGTTCCAAAAAGGGTGAAAACTACGCGAATTGCACCTTGTGCAGACAAGATTTTTCGATCGGACACGGAGGAATTAGCGATGTAAAAGACCACGTTGGGACAAAAAAACACAAGTCTAATGCCGTTGCTAGCGATACAAGTGGAAAACTTTCAACGTTTTTCGTCGCCCAAACAGATTCTTTGGATGTGATAAATGCCGAAGTTTTATTTGGATTTTAGCCACAAAAAGGTAATGACACCAATGTTATCTATTGGAATTGTTTAGTACTGTTATACTGTTAAGTGTTTATACTATTTATGCTTTCAAGTCCAAGTTGAAGAAATCTTGTTAAATGTTGACAGCATAACTACCAAAATACAGAAGTATGTCCTTAATATTTTTGCAGTGCTATTTCTGTTGAAAAGTTAAAATGATTACATTAGAGATGTGATGTGCCACTTTTCAAGTGTCTGATGGCTTAAATTAATTTTCATTAATTTTTCATATTTTGAATTCTTTTGAAAGGCTTACAAAAAAACTACATTTGAATTGTAATTCCATGCTATTGACAGGACTATTAATTTTAATGAAGTTAGCTTACCATGTTTACAGTATGATAATTGTGATAGAAATGTGAATTTTAGGCACAGAATATTTTTTACAATTGAACAAGGCAGTAGATTATACAAGCTTGGACAGAAAGTTAATAATGACACCAATTTTTCTTTTAATGGAATTGTTTAGTACTGTTATACCATTTGTAAAAAGTGTTTATACTGTTTATACTTTCAATTAACAAATTGAAGTCTTGTGAAAGGTTGACAGGATAACTGGCATTAACTGTCAAAATAATTTCAAACTATTGAAGTTAGCTTACAGAATAAACATGTCAATCAACCCATATGATTTTTGCTGTAATATTTTTGTTTTGAAAAGTCACTGTGACTGATAGAAAAGTGATGGTTTTAGCAACATTTTAACCTGTCTGAATGCAATCAATCATTTTGCGTCGGGCCCCCTGAACCCCCCACCAGGACTTTGTCCTGGACCTACCGGGGCCTGCGGCCCCTGGACCCTGGCTACTAGGTTTTTCTGATTTCAAAAGTTGGCAGGTATGGAATAAGAGGTGTGTATACTCAGTCGAAGCAAGTTTTGGCTTAGATGTCAGAGTTAAGACCTCATTGGCATACTAACTGCCTGAGCTCCTGCTTTTTGGCTTCTCGTTTTGGCTGAGAATTGCAAGTTTCATGCTCAAGAGCACAACTAGATCATGACGCCGTCAGAAGGCCATGTGTGGTGCTGATGCTGTAGCATAATGGAGCCTTTACGCGACACAGGAGACTGTTTACCCTGAGCTAACACAGCTAACTACACTCTCGCTCGCTGGCATCACACGTCGTTAGGGATGGGTACCGAAGCCGGTGCTTTTTTGGAACGAACCAGGACCTGCCTGTCTTACAGGGCAGTGATTCACATAACGACTTAAATGAGTCATTACGATTTTTTTTTTCTACATGTGAAACACTTCCTTGTGGTCTACATCAGTGTTTTTCAACCTTTTTTGAGGCAAGGCACATTTTTTTCATTAAAAATATGGAGGCACACCACCAGCAGAAAACATTAAAAAATGAAACTCTACCAGGTCGTCGTGCCTTATTTTGAGTTTGTTGGTGTTTTCCTGTGCTTTAGTTCTTGTCTTGCGCTGTTTTTTGGTGGCCCTTCCTGTTTTGTTGGCGTTTTCCTGTAGCAGTTTCATGTCTTCCTTTGAGCGCTATTGTGTTAGCAAGCAAGACTATTTAAGTTGTTGCTATCCTCCTTTGTGTGGACATTGTTGATTGTCATGTCCTGTACAGATGTACTTTGTGGACGCCGTAAGTTTTTGCTGTCGTCCAGCATTCTGTTTCTGTTTACTTTGTAGCCAGTTCAGTTTCACTTTCGTTTTGCATAGCCATTGCCTTTTCCTTTCCCTTTTGTTAATTTTTGGATTAAGCATTACATACCTTTTTTTACCTGCACACTGCCTCCCGCTCTGGTCTGCATATTGTGATCACAATCCTCGTCTCACCCGACCCATTGTGACTTTTACAAAGCAATTAACTACCTGCTGCCACCTACTGATGTGGAGTATTACATGGTTACCCTGCCGAGTTCTACACAGCACAGACACTAATGGGATGTGTGTTGAGCCCTTTCCTGTACACACTCTACACCAATGACTGCCGTAGCATCTCACCCACCACAACATACTTAAAATACTCAGATGACACAGCCATTCTCGCACTCCTCTCCAACAGTCAATCCATCCTGGACTATCATAACACAGTCAAACATTTCACAGAGTCATGCACAGCCAGTTATCTCGAAATCAATGTCAAAAAAATATGGTTCAACCCCCTCTCACTTCAGAACCCCATCATCATAAACACACAAACAGTTAAAACAGTTGACACTTTTAAATACCTGGGCGTAACCTTGGACAATAAACTCACCTTTTGATCAGCACACCACGGACATTCAAAAAAGAAGTCAACAAAGACTGTCAGCCATCCAAAAACTTAGAGGACTATACGTTGCACCTCATCTCCTGTTATTACTTTACCAAAGCATTGTTCAACCCATCCTTCTGTTCTGTTCCACATGTTTTTTCACCATGCTTTCTGTAACCAATCTAAACTCACACGCATTACAAACATAGCAGCTAAAATCATCGGCCTAGCCACACCCAACATTTCAGACTTAAACCACAGGTCCATCACCCGACTGGCAAAAACAATAGTCCAGGATATCACTCACCCACTACACCAATACATTATCCTACTACCATCAGGGCGCAGGTACAGAACTATCAAATTCCGGAGGGCCCGCCTCAGGAAAAGCCTTATCCCTGCAGCTATAGCCGCCCTTAACAGCAGGCCCGGCCGACCTGTCTGACAAGCCTGTAAATGTTTGTTGGTCATGTATGATGTCTTTTTGTTATTTTTTTTGTGATGTGTAATGTCTATTGTTTAAATGTACGGCAGTGACAATGAATTTCCCCAAGGGGACCAATAAATCTAAATCTAATCTAAATCTAAGCAACGGCACATTATTTGCAAATTATAATTATTGATTTGCAATCAATTTGGACCAATTAGGTGAAATTGCACAATTTCCCACGGTACACCAGACAATATCTCACGGGACACTAGTGTGCCGCGGCACAGTTGTTGAAAAACACTGGTCTACATAACATGTAATAGTGGTCCTTGGGTCAATACGTCGCATAGTTTCTGACCGTCTTTTCAAGATGCGCCGTTTTGTGGGCGGTCTTAGTTGTTTATGTTGGCTCAACTTCGACAGCTTCTTCTAATCTTAACCAATTGTGACTCCTAGTAAGCAACCAACCAATCATGGACGTTCTTATACGTGCAAGCGCGTCTTAGGAGGAAGAGGAGGGGTTTAGTAGCCCAGGGAGTGTTGAGTGGGAAGTGGGGGAGAACAAAGAACAAAACAAATAAGCCATGTTTGGTCATCCATCCATCTTCTTCCGCTTATCCGAGGTCGGGTCACGGGGGCAGCAGCCTAAGCAGGGAAGCCCAGACTTCCCTCTCCCCAGCCACTTCGTCCAGCTTCTCCCGGGGGATCCCGAGGCATTCCCAGGCCAGCCGGGAGACATAGTCTTCCCAACGTGTCCTGGGTCTTCCTCGTGGCCTCCTACCGGTCGGACGTGCCCTAAACACCTCCCTAGGGAGGCGCTCGGGTGGCATCCTGACCAGATGCCCGAACCACCTCATCTGGCTCCTCTCGATGTGGAGGAGCAGCGGCTTTACTTTGAGCTCCCCCCGGATGACAGAGCTTCTCACCCTATCTCTAAGGGAGAGCCCCGCCACCCGGCGGAGGAAACTCATTTCGGCCGCTTGTACCCGTGATCTTGTCCTTTCGGTCATAACCCAAAGCTCATGACCATAGGTGAGGATGGGAACGTAGATCGACCGGTAAATTGAGAGCTTTGCCTTCCGGCTCAGCTCCTTCTTCACCACAACGGATCGATACAGCGTCCGCATTACTGAAGACGCCGCACCGATCCGCCTGTCGATCTCACGATCCACTCTTCCCTCACTCGTGAACAAGACTCCGAGGTACTTGAACTCCTCCACTTGGGGCAAGATCTCCTCCCCAACCCGGAGATGGCACCCCACCCTTTTCCGGGCGAGAACCCAAGAGAATGTTTGGTCATTTTAATGTGAAATAAATTATATCGATATTACGATATTTTCTGAATTCATATCTTGTTTAAAAATATCGCTATATCTTACAAACTCGATATATCGCCCAGCCCTAAGTGACATTGCAGTAAATCACACACTGTTCACCTTCTTTAAGTTTGCACAGAAGACAATAATTTCCACAGAACTATATCAATGTGAGGTGTTAATGAAGCATTTTAAGTGGGGTTGCCAATGTTTATTTTACTCCTGTTTGTTTTACGTTGGGTCGAGGGAGAGGAGTCGCAGCCCCCGCTTTACCGTGTACCTCTTGCCTGGTATACTTGCTCGCCCCGGTATAAACTATTTGCTTGCTTAACGGAATTGCTATTGTGACATCCAGTGGACACATTTAGAACAGCAGTTTTGTTAATTCAAAAATATAACTCAATTTTACACTTTGCAAACTCATCTCGCAGGCCGGATTGAACCTGATCCGGGCCGCTTGTGTGACTTCCCTGGTTTAATGTAACTCTGCAGTGAGACCTCTTGTATCCATTTTGAACGGCAGAGATGAAGAAAGAAACACACAGATGTAGCAATTTATCGACGAATGCAGTTAAGTTCATTTTCCTTTATTGTTCCATGAAATGACTTATTGATCGGTCCCGGGCAACAATTGTATGACTTTTTTTTTAATGCGCCCGGACATCGGATATAATGCTTTTTATGGCCTATATTTGTCAAAATCCATCCATCCATCCATCCATCCATCTTCTTCCGCTTATCCGAGGTCGGGTCGCGGGGGCAGCAGCCTAAGCAGGGAAGCCCAGACTTCCCTCTCCCCAGCCACTTCGTCCAGCTCCTCCCGGGGGATCCCGAGGCGTTCCCAGGCCAGCCGGGAGACATAGTCTTCCCAACGTGTCCTGGGTCTTCCTCGTGGCCTCCTACCGGTCGGACATGCCCTAAACACCTCCTTAGGGAGGCGCTCGGGTGGCATCCTGACCAGATGCCCGAACCACCTCATCTGGCTCCTCTCGATGTGGAGGAGCAGCGGCTTTACTTTGAGCTCCCCCCGGATGGCAGAGCTTCTCACCCTATCTCTAAGGGAGAGCCCCGCCACCCGGCGGAGGAAACTCATTTCGGCCGCTTGTACCCGTGATCTTGTCCTTTCGGTCATAACCCAAAGCTCATGACCATAGGTGAGGATGGGAACGTAGATCGACCGGTAAATTGAGAGCTTTGCCTTCCGGCTCAGCTCCTTCTTCACCACAACGGATCGATACAGCGTCCGCATTACTGAAGACGCCGCACCGATCCGCCTGTCGATCTCACGATCCACTCTTCCCTCACTCGTGAACAAGACTCCGAGGTACTTGAACTCCTCCACTTGGGGCAAGATCTCCTCCCCAACCCGGAGATGGCACCCCACCCTTTTCCGGGCGAGAACCCAAGAGAATGTTTGGTCATTTTAATGTGAAATAAATTATATCAATATTACGATATTTTCTTAATTCATATCTTGTTTAAAAATATTGCTATATCTTACAAACTCGATATATCGCCCAGCCCTAACTGACATTGCAGTAAATCACACACTGTTCACCTTCTTTAAGTTTGCACAGAAAACAATCATTTCCACAGAACTATATCAATGTGAGGTGTTAATGAAGCATTTTAAGTGGGGTTGCCAATGTTTATTTTACTCCTGTTTGTTTTACGTTGGGTCGAGGGAGAGGAGTCGCAGCCCCGTTTTACCGTGTACCTCTTGCCTGGTATACTTACACTATTTGCTTGCTTAACGGAATTGCTATTGTGACATCCAGTGGACACATTTAGAACAGCAGTTTAGTTAATTAAAAAATGTAACTAAATTTTACACTTGGCAAACTCATCTCGCAGGCCGGATTGAACCTGATCCGGGCCGCTTGTGTGACTTCCCTGGTTTAATGTAACTCTGCAGTGAGACCTCTTGTATCCATTTTGAACGGCAGAGATGAAGAAAGAAACACACAGATGTAGCAATTTATCGACGAATGCAGTTATTGAGTTCATTGTCCTTTATAGTTCCATGAAATGACTTATTGATCGGTCCCGGGCAACAATTGTATGACTTTTTTTTTTAATGCGCCTGGACATCGGATATAATGCTTTTTATGGCTTAAATTTGTCAAAATCCATTTAATTAATATTAATGCTTTTTAATGACCCCCGGAAACCCTGTTAGTCCCACTGTTTTATTTATTTATATTGTCCGTTATGATTAGACACCTCATTGGCTTGTTTTACTTACAAGCAACTTCCAATGGTCTTTCTTGTGTCTTTTTGGGATGTTCAAGAATGAGAGATGATGGGATACTTTCTTCATGGAAAAGAAGTACAGAAACTAACAGCCAAGAACATGCCGTGCTTGCTCACTTTTTCATGCACGTAACAGAGAACCTGGCTAAAGCAATGGCAACTAATTAATGTGTTGCTTCTCCCGTGAGCTGATGAATAATAGCGAGCCAGGGCGAGTTGGCTGCGCTTGAGAACAATGAGAGTGAGGAGGAAGTATCGCATGTCATGCTTATGACAATTCGTCGATTCCTTTAATGAAATTTGTTTATGATGCAGAGTTTTCATTCATAGCTTTGTTTGTGTAAGTTAAGATTCCAAATGTGTTTAGATTTTTGTATTTATTTGTGCAATCCCAAAGGAGTATTCCCCAGGGGGGATGCTCTTTGTGCCACACTTTGAAAAAAACCCTGTTGTAGACAACCTGCTTGTTTTTCCCTTAAAGGGGAACTGCACTTTTTTTGTCCATCATTAACAATCCTTATGTACGACAAGAATACATGTTTGTTTTTTATAATGCATTATAACTTTTAGATAATGTTAAAGTCCCATCGCTAGTCACACATACACTAGGTGTGGTGAAATTACCCTCTGCATTTGACCAATCCCCATGTTCACTCCCTGGGAGGTGAGGGGAGCAGTGAGCAGCATCGGTGGCCGTGCTCGGGAATCATTTGGTGATTTAACCCCCAATTCCAACCCTTGATGCTGAGTGCCAAGCAGGGAGGCAATGGGTATCATTTTTATAGTCTTTGGTATGACTCGGCCGGGGTTTGAACTCACAACCTTCCAGTCTCAGGACGGACACTCTAACCACAAGGTCACTGGACAGGCTATAAACGCTAGCCAATGGGAGCCAATGGGATTCAATCTTTTCCGCCCAGAAAGCGCTCTAAAAAAACATCCAAAAACCTCTATCATTGTTTTATAGACATTATGTAGGTATATATGTAATGTAGCAAGATCCACAATATGTAATATTTACATATTTTGATGATTTTAAGTAGGGATGTCCAATAATGGCTTTTTGCCGATATTCCAATATTGTCCAATTCTTAATTACCGATACCGATATCAACCGATACCGATATATACAGTCGTGGAATTAACACATTATTATGCCTAATTTGGACAACCAGGTATGGTGAAGATAAGGTCCTTTTTTTTAAAATGAATCAAATAAAATAAGATAAATAAATTAAAAACATTTTCTTGAATAAAAAAGAAAGTAAAACAATATAAACACAGTTACATAGAAACTAGTAATTAATGAAAATGAGTAAAATTAACTGTTAAAAGTTAGTACTATTAGTAGACCCGCAGCCCACACAATCATATGTGCTTACGGACTGTATCCCTTGCAGACTGTATTGATATATATTCAGAGGTGGGTAGAGTAGCCAGAAATTGTACTCAAGTAAGAGTACTGTTACTTTAGAGATTTATTACTCAAGTAGAAGTAAGGAGTAGTCACCCAAATATGTACTTGAGTAAAAGTAAAAAGTATGTTGTGAAAAAATTACTCAAGTACTGAGTAACTGATGAGTAACCTGTTCGTTTAATGATGACGGCAACAAATAATACATAAAAATAGCAATGAGCAAATTCAGAGCCAGGAATATCTCTTAAGCAACTAAAACAATAATATATGTTACATAATAATACATTAAAATAAAAATAAAAAATTAAGGCAAATTGAGCCAAAATAACTTAACAGCACCATAGGCTCAGTGGGCATTCATTGATTGATTGATTGAAACTTTTATTAGTAGATTGCACAGTACAGTACATATTCCGTACAATTGACCACTAAATGGTAACACCCCAATACGTTAAACGTTAATCAATTACTTAATAAATGATCTACCTCATATATACATATACATACACACACACATATATATATATATATATATATATATATATATATATACACACATACATACATTTATATATACAGTATATAATTTATATGTATTTATTTTGCCGTTTTTGTTCACATGTTAAAGGTGTTTTAATGAATATACATGCATGTTTAACATATATATTCCTTTCTTTCATGAAGACAATAATATAAGTTGGTATATTACCTGATTCTGATGACTTGCATTGATTGTAATCAGACAGTAGTGCTGATAACGTCCACATTTTCAAATGGAGGAGAAGAAAAGTTCCTCCTTTCTGTCTAATACCACATGAAAGTGGTTGGTTTTTGGGATCTTATTTGTCCAGCTTCCATATTCGTTTTTATACACTTTACAAGAAATACATTGGCGGCAAACTCCATAGCTTGCTAGCTTGTTTGCGCTGGCTTTCGGAGACTCTTATTTTGAAAGCGCAGGCGCGATGGAGCGGCACTTTTATTGTGAAGACAGGAACTGGCTTAAGGGTTTTGACGGGAAGTACGGTTGAAATAAAAAAGTGTATTTTTTCCTTCACACTTTTGATTGATTGATTGAAACTTTTATTAGTAGATTGCACAGTACAGTACATATTCCGTACAATTGACCACTAAATGGTAACACCCCAATAAGTTTTTCAACTTGTTTTTTAAGTCGAGGTCCACGTGTGACGGTCATGTGACCGCCTGGCTCTGTTTGATTGGTCAAACGTCACCAGTGACTGCATCTGATTGGTGGAACGGAGTCAAACGTCACCAGTGACTGTATTTGGTGAAACGCAGGCACTTTGAAGGTCTGTCTGACAGACCAAAACAAACAAAGCGTGCATTAACAGATCGATAAAAATCAGTAGCGAGTAGCGAGCTGAATGTAGATAAATGGAGCAGAGTAAAAGTAGCGTTACTTCTCTATAAATATACTCAAGTAAAAGTAAAAATGTGTTGCATTAAAACTACTCTTAGAAGTACAATGTATCCCAAAAGTTACTCAAGTAGATGTAACGGAGTAAATGTAGCGCGTTACTACCCACCTCTGTATATATTGATATATAATGTAGGAACCAGAATATTAATAACAAAAAGAAACAACCCTTTTGTGTGAATGATGGATGGGGGAGGGAGGTTTTTTGGGTTGGTGCACTAATTGTAAGTGTATCTTGTGATTTTTATGTTGATTTAATAAAAATTAAAAAAAACGATACTGATAATTTACGATATTACATTTTAAAGCATTTATCGGCCGATAATATCGGCAGGCCGATATTATTGGACATCTCTAATTTTAAGCATACAGCGGCGTGTTCATTTTACAGAGGCATCACAACGTTGGCTTTTCCCTTCAACAACAACACTACTAATCATGGCAGACTTTATGAGAGACAACAAAGACTATTTTGGGACACATGATGATCCAGAAACTATATTTTTGATCCTGAATATAAGGAGGATGATCTTCAAGTTTTAGAAGCTGTGTGCTAAACAGATCCAGCTTTAGTGAAACACTAAGCATCACTTAGTAACTGAAGCTGTGTTCTAAACAGATCCAGCTTTAGTGAAACACTAAGCAGCATGTAGCAGTTGCTAAGTGCTAAACAAGATATACGAACAATGAATATAATAAATAGTCACTTACTGTACAATGCCTGCTCTCACTTGGATGCTGACTGAAGGGATGTTTATATCTTCTTATCTAGACGAAGAATTAATCAAGCCACAGAGTAAAAAGTTCCGCAAACTAGCGTCTTTTCGTGTCTTTCTCGCCATCTCCGGGTAAAAGTTGGATGTCAAAGTTGACCAACTTGTCGGTCTATGTCCACAATCTTCTACTCTCCAGGTGAGACATGATTTATAATCTAGAATTAACTTTCACCAACTCACAGGCGACGCAGCAGTTCAGTATGTAAATATAGCAGCATAAGCTAGTTGGCTCTCTTGTGATCATGGCGCCGCAAAAACAATTTTTTTTCCTGCGTTAGCGCTTATAATAACAATATTGCTAATACTTGGCTGGCATTCAATATTGTTGCCACATTTTGGATATATTTTTAGAGGGATTTACGGGTGCAGTAGAGTACTCCCATTAGCTGCATTGTTAGCCACCTCGTACTTGCCATATTTTAGGAATGAAAATGCATTTTTTTTAAAAGTGTGTTCTTGCCTTACATAAGAATTGTGTATTATGGGCAAAATTCTATAAAAGGTGCAGCCCCCTTTTAGTGGTGAGACTGCAAGATGGTTTGTTTTGTGCTTCTCACCTGAAAGTTTCTGTTCAGGAGAGAGCACACAGAAAATAATACAAATAATAATAGAAGAAATGAACAAATTAAAAAGATGGTTTGACAAAAACAGACTATCTTTGAATCTCAGTAAAAGTAAAATAATGCTATTTGGTAATAGTAGAAAAGAGCATCATACACAAATACAAATAGACGGAGTAGACATAGAAAGGGTAAAAGAAACTAGATTTTTGGGAGTATTAATAGATGATCAAATGAACTGGAAATCTCATATACAAAACATACAACATAAGGTGGCAAAAAACATTTCAATAATGAATAAAGCAAAATATGTCCTGGGCCAAAAATCACTACATATTCTCTACTGCTCGCTAGTGTTACCATATCTGAGTTATTGTGCAGAAATATGGGGAAATAACTACAAATGTGCGCTACATTCGCTAACCGTGTTACAAAAAAGATCAGTTAGAATAATACATAATGTTGGATATAGAGAACATACAAACCCTTTATTTATTAAGTCAGAAATATTAAAGTTCGGTGATTTGGTAAAATTGCAAACAGCTAAAATGATGTACAAAGCAAACTATAACCTGCTACCAAAGAATGTACAACAATTCTTCTCAACTAAAGAGGAGAAATATAACCTTTAGAGGAAAAAATAATTTAAAACATTTATATGCACGTACAACACTTAGAACTTTTAGCATATCAGTATGTGGAATTAAATTATGGAATGGATTAAGTAAAGAAGTTAAAAATTGTACTGATATGATCCAGTGTAAGAGGTTGTTCAAAATAATAGTGCTTACAGAGTACAAAGAAGAAGAATTATGAGAAATACTTTCAACCTTATTGAAAATAAGATATTCATCTCAGTATGTTAATAATGACTGAATTAATTAATTAATTACATATTACAAAACTGTTGTATACTATTTCATAAATGTTATTTTATTATATAAAAAGGTCAGTAAATGATTCTATATATTTGTAAACGCTTTGAAGTGGGAAAGGGGTGGGATTAAATAAGCTTCGCTTCTTCCTACTCCTTTTCGGGCATGATGTAAAATGAAATGATATGAAATTGTGTGATGTATTATGATGTAAGTGTGTTCATGTTCCAAATAAACTAAAGAAAGAAAGTGGAATGTATTTGGCTTCCCTACTTCTTGTTTCTTCTCCCCTTCTGCTCTGACTTCTCTTTCCGGACCTGAAGATATGAATCTCAGGAATGCGAGTTATTTTCTAGCTACTTTCTGGCACGAGACTGAGGCCTGATTATAAAGACGGGTGTGTTGGAGTGAGAACGATGATGGAGGTGTAAGAACTGAAAATTGCCCAGCTTGCCTTGATCTTTTCATTCTTCTTGTTTTTTGTCTCATTTTTCTTTTCACTCAATTTTTGAAAGCTGCATTTGGATGAGACATGAATCATCTGACCTTGCTATCAGTCAGTACTGCAGTCACTTATTTTCAAAATATGTGAACGGCATGCTTCTGACAGAACAGTAAAGCGTTTGATTGTATTGACAATGCTGAATTTGAACTAGTAGTTGTGGTGTTTGTCGGTGTGAATGGTTCTTACTTGCTCTGACCGTGAGTAATGGAACATGTTAGAGGTGGATGTATGAGTCATGGTGGGCTTCAGGGCATCACCTGCACAAGTAGGAGCGTTCACTTACTGTGGATGAGTGTTTTTTTAGGCTGGCACGTAGGAAGGGCATGGCTATCGAGTCTCTTGTTGCGCATATGGTTTTATTTACTTTTCACATTTGAATCATACACTTGCTTATCTGCAGAAAAAACTGTCATGAGCAATCATTTCGGTCGTCCTTTTATAATATAGTAAGCTACAGGTACAGTATATAAATTGCTAATGTCATACCTGCCAACTACTCCGGTTTTCCCGTAATTAGTACGGTTTTCATCAACCTATTCCGGGTTACGGTTGCAGTGATAAAAAATACGGTTTTTCATTAATTAAAAAAAAATATTTTTTTTTTAAGTTTTATTCACGAAATCGCGTAACAACAATGACATTCGACCTGCTTCCCGTAACTTCCTATCGAGCCATTCCGCGAGGCTATTTATAGCACCGCTGCCAAGCACGAGGCACCTGTTGCCATTGTTTCCAAACGAGCGAACGATCATGGAATCAGACGGAGAAAAATCGCATACTTATCCGTTCGCATAATTATCCGTTCCAAAAAGGGTGAAAACTACGCAAATTGCACCTTGTGCAGACAAGATTTTTCGATCGGACACGGAGGAATTAGCGATGTAAAAGACCACGTTGGGACAAAAAAACACAAGTCTAATGCCGTTGCTAGCGATACAAGTGGAAAACTTTCAACGTTTTTCGGATTTTAGCCACAAAAAGGTAATGACACCAATGTTATCTATTGGAATTGTTTAGTACTGTTATACTGTTAAAAGTGTTTATACTGTTTATGCTTTCAAGTCCAAGTTGAAGAAATCTTGTTAAATGTTGACAGCATAACTACCAAAATACAGAAGTATGTCCTTAATATTTTTGCAGTGCTATTTCTGTTGAAAAGTTAAAATGATTACATTAGAGATGTGATGTGCCACTTTTCAAGTGTCTGATGTCTTAAATTAATATTCATTCATTTTTCATATTTTGAATTATTTTGAAAGGCTTACAAAAAAACTACATTTGAATTGTAATTCCATGCTATTGACAGGACTATTAATTTTAATGAAGTTAGTTTACCATGTTTACAGTATGATAATTGTGATAGAATTGTGAATTTTAGGCACAGAATATTTTTTACAATTGAACAAGGCAGTAGATTATACAAGCTTGGACAGAAAGTTAATGACACCAATTTTTTTTTTAATGGAATTGTTTAGTACTGTTTACCATTTGTTTACTGTAAAAAGTGTTTATACTGTTTATACTTTCAATTAACAAATTGAAGTCTTGTGAAAGGTTGACAGGATAACTGGCATTAACTGTCAAAATAATTTCAAACTATTGAAGTTAGCTTACAGAATAAACATGTCAATCAACCCATATGATTTTTGCTGTAATATTTTTGTTTTGAAAAGTCACTGTGACTGATAGAAAAGTGATGGTTTTAGCAACATTTTAACCTGTCTGAATGCTAATAATCATTTTGCGTCGGGGGGGCGAAGCCTGAACCCCCCACCAGGACTTTGTCCTGGACCTACCGGGGCCTGCGGCCCCTGGACCCTGGCTACTAGGATTTTCTGATTTCAAAAGTTGGCAGGTATGTAATGTGGATGTTGCTCTGCTTTAAGAGTGGCTTTACAAAAGTTGCATAAGTGCACAAGCAAGCATTATGTGTAAGTCTTAATAATGGGCGTCTGCTGTATGTCAACATACTGTACAGTGTTCCAAATAAAAAACGCAGCCATGTAATTAGCCAATACTTTGTGTATGTATCGAAAAATGGGTTTAGTCCCAACAATGGCAAATATTTACTTGGGACACATCTCCAGTGCAGGCATGTAAAATTCCCACGAAAACGTGGAATTCTGCGTTTTTTTAACATTCCTTTTCTCATCAAAATATCACTTATGTGGGTTTTTTTTTTTTTTTTTAAGTGAAATATCAATTAAAATATGATCTAAACAAAATGTGTTGAAGGCTTGACAGGTCAAACCATAAGATTAGTGTAAACTTATATTTTTATACAATTGTATGTTGGTATTATTTCTATGTTGAAAGACATCAGCAAAACTAGCAGGCAACTAGGGATGTCCCGATCCAGGTTTTTGCACTTCCGATCCGATACTGTTTTTGCACTTCCGATCCGATACCGATACTGACCGATACCGATACTGGCCTATCCGAGCATGTATTAAAGTTTAAAGTTATTTAGCCTACTTAGTTGTCAGATTCATGTTGAAAAGGGTTTTAGTACTCTTGATAACAACTAGCAAGCTGAATTAGGTGAGTTTGAATAATACACAATAGTTGGTAACAAGAAACTGACCTGTTTATTCAAGGATGAACACAAAATAGACAAAATTATACATGACAAACAGAAATGGCATCATTGAACTAGGGCTGGGCGATATGGCCTTTTTTTAATATTGCGATATTTTAAGGCCATATTGCGATACACGATATATATCTCGATATGTTGCCTTAGCCTTGAATGAACACTTGATGCATATAATCACAGCAGTATGATGATTCTATGTGTCTACATTAAAACATTCTTCTTCATACTGCATTAATATATGCTACTTTTAAACTTTCATGCAGAGAGGGAAATCACAACAAAAAAAAATCACTATTTTTTTCATACGGTGTTGATGTGGAAATGTTTGCCCCGGCATTTTGATGGTGTGTGCGTGTGGCACCGAATGGAGATAAGCGTCTCGACAGACGTTACAATATTTGAACAATGATGACGAAAACTGTTTTCTCTGTCGTGTCCGTGTGTCGAAAATTGTTATGCGCTTATTTTTTTATTTGATTTTGTGCGTGGCATAGATTTGCCGTGCGCAGAGGACGCTTGAGCAGGCGCGCACCTTAGCGGTTGCGCTAGCATCACAGCTAACGTTAGCCATGCCGCTACCTCGCTCTCTGCTGGGAGAGGGCGTATACGTATGTGACGTATGACGTGACAGTATGTGACGTACGACGTGACAGTATGTGACGTGTGTAAGAAGGTGCGCTCGCTGTCTGTAAGAGGGAGACACAGGAAAGAGTGAGAAGAGCTTGTCGTGTAATGCCAGCAGCTAAAAGTACCTGCGTGAGAATCCCCAGACCTGTGGATGTGTTGAAGGTGTGCTGGAAAATGCGGAACGGAAATTAGGGAGCAGCAGAAAAGTGGAATGTATTATTTAAATCGGTGCGTTGGAAAACTAAACTGGATCTGGATCGGCATTTTCCCATGCCTTGCCGTTACGCATTTTTTTTCAAATATCGGCGGCCGATCCGATCCAAACATCGGATCGGGACATCCCTACAGCTAACCATCTACTTTTATTTCAACCTGAAGTGGTGTTGATTGCACTTCATTTTTAATATTAATATTGTTGCTTTTATGTTGAAAAACAGCAAAAATGCTGGTTACTGTGGTTGAATTGAGCATTTCTTGAATACTGAAAATAAGTGTAGAAAATGTTTCCTTATGTTAATTCAACCTAAAGTGTTTATTCAAATTAGATGTTAATGCCTTGGCCATTAATTGTTTACTTGCTTGTTTGTATCCATAATTTATTTGCACATAATTCCCTTACAGGAATATAGGAAACGTCACCTGCAGTGTCCATTATACACTATTTATTTCACACTCATACTAAGATTTTTTTTTTTTGCTCAAAAGTTACTGAATTGATTACAACTCACTGAATCATGTTGGATCGTAATGTTCTAAATCAACTAATATCATCCTTGAATCGTTAATATGAATTGTTGCACTCCTGATATCTACCTCTCTTTGCAGTCGTGAATGAAATAGTTTCATTATTGTTGATCCTTTAAAACAGCATTAAGTCACTTTTCAACCTTTATAAAATATGTTAACTTTTGGGATGATACATGGTTGAATGATACCTCTGTCATGACCTGAGGGGGTCTGTACCGTTTTTACTGGCACTTAGCAACTTTGAGGAGGGTGGCAAGAACCACTCCTCCTTCCCCATTCATTAAAAAGACGAAAGTCGATTGCGAACGCCTACAAATGTTCTCATAGACAGCCATTTTGCTTTTCCACTGTCATGATGTAATGCCATCGCCAATTCACATATTGTGACTTACAAGCAGAGGTGGGTAGTAACGCGCTACATTTACCCCGTTACATCTACTTGAGTAACTTTTGGGATAAATTGTACTTCTAAGAGTAGTTTTAATGCAACATACTTTTACTTTTACTTGAGTATATTTATAGGGAAGAAACGCTACTTTTACTCCGCTACTTTTATCTACATTCTACTCGCTACTAATTTTTATCGATCTGTTAATGCACGCTTTGTTTGTTTTGGTCTGTCAGACAGACCTTCAAAGTGCCTGCGTTACTGGTGACGTTTCACTCCGTTCCACCAATAAAATGCAGTCACTAGTGACGTTTGACTCCGTTCCACCAATCAGATGCAGTCACTGGTGACGTTGGACCAATCAAACAGAGCCAGGCGGTCACATGACCTGACTTAAACAAGTTGAAAAACTTATTGGGGTGTTACCATTTAGTGGTCAATTGTACGGAATATGTACTGTACTGTGCAATCTATTAATACAAGTTTCAATCAATCAATCAAAAGTGTGAAGGAAAAAAGACCCTTTTTTATTTCAAACGTACATCCCGTCACAAGCCTAAAGACTGACTGCACAGTTCCTGTCTTCACAATAAAAGTGCCGCTCCATCGCGCCTGCGCTTTCAAAACAAGAGTCTCCGAAAGCCAGCGCAAACAAGCTAGCAAGCTACGGAATTTGCCGCCAATGTATTTCTTGTAAAGTGTGTGAAAACGAATATGGAAGCTGGACAAATAAGATACCAAAAACCAACCACTTTCATGTGGTATTAGACAGAAAGGAGGAACTTTTTTTCTCCTGCATTTGAAAACGTGGACGTTAAGCACTGCTGTCTGATTACAATCAATGCAAGTCATCAGAATCAGGTAATACACCAACTTATATTCTTGTCTTCATGAAAGAAAGGAATCTATATGTGTTAAACATGCATGTATATTCATTAAAACACCTTTAACATGTAAACAAAAACGACAAAATAAATAAATATAAATGATATACTGTATATATCAATGTATGTGTATATATGTATATATATATATATATATATATATATATATATATGTATATATGATATGTATATATATATATGTATATATGATATGTGTGTGTATGTTACTCATCAGTTACTAAGTACTTGAGTAGTTTTTTCACAACATACTTTTTACTTTTACTCAAGTAAATATTTGGGTGACTACTCATTACTTTTACTTGAGTAATAAATCTCTAAAGTAACAGTACTCTTACTTGAGTACAATTTCTGGCTACTCTACCCACCTCTACTTACAAGGCAATCATCGTTTTGCTGTGTTATGGAGTAAACGGTTTTCTGACACACAGCTGCTAAGTGTAACAACAAGGGGTCAGGATGGATTTTGAAAGTAACAAATGATCCATTATATTTGCCTGATTTGCTCAATAGTTGATAGGAAACAGTGTAATTTTCCAGATTTTTGAATTGCATTGTACTACTTAGGATAATTGTACTACTAAGATGAAAATGGCCCACATTATAGTGAAATGGTCGGATAAAAAGTGTTTCTCCTTGAGGGAAGAGGATGATTGGCCTACTTTCAGCATGCTCTCCCAAAGGACTTTAGCAGACTGAGTTGCACTGTGGTAGAGACAAGTCAATGTGACTTATTACTGTATTTCTATGTTTCAAAGCAGGTCGTAAGTGTGTCCTTAAGCATGACTCACCTGGCAATAATTAACAGAGAAAACACATGATTGCCAGTTTAATTGTTAAAAACCTGAGTCGCATGTATTTGATGACTATGGCTTTGTTTACACTGGAAACCAAATCTGAATATTTTTTATTTTTTGCCCTTGGTGCTTCAAATCTGGTATTTCCACATCACATTTGCGCCACATCGGGAGGTAGCCTGAATCCGTTTGGACTCTGATCTATTAGTGAGTTTTACGTCATGTTTGGTCGAGCTGTCATTCGTGTGCGCTGGAAAAGACACGGCCCGCCAACAGAAGTGGATACGTCATCACAACATCCGGTTTCAGTGATGGAAGTCTTTTTTTCGTGGGCTGAAATTTCACTAGTCAACAATGCGTAAATAATATGCATACTTGCCAACCCTCCCGGATTTTCCGGGAGACTCCCGAAATTCAGCGCCTCTCCCGAAAACCTCCCGGGACAAATTTTCTCCCGAAAATCTCCCGAAATTCTGGCGGAGCTGGAGGCCACGCCCCCTCCAGCTCCATGCGGACCTGAGTGACGTGTTGACAGCCTGTTGTACATGCACATGTGACCCACCCATAATGTGTCACATTTTTGTGTTGATTTATTTAGTACATTTTGTGGTTTGAATTCGTTTTTGGAGCTGTCATTACACATTTATCAGTATTCACATTGGTCAGTAGGGGGCAGTAGGGCGTTTCTTCCCAATTGAATGCTATCACCTGCAGACCGGAAGTGTCTTGTCATTCTGATGAGCGCGACCAGTCTGTGAACAATTGAAACGTCCTGTGTGCTTTTTCCTCCTGTATAACAGGTTAGTTTTGGTGAATCAACTCACTGAATAATATCCATGTGATCTTTATAAGTTTAAGTACACATTCTGATGGTGGAGCCTAACTCTAAAGTGTTTGTGAGTTGTTTGTATTTGTGAATGAATCCAGTGCACAGCTGCAGTAATCAATACAAAATGGCGACGTGAGTACGCAATGTTTATATAGGAACTTCTGATCCTAATTCAGACTCCCAAATTAGAGCTCCCGTTTTCTTATTGATTTTATAATGTATATTTGTATAATGTGTGTGTTCTGAAATAGTGACAGAGAATAGAACAAGGAGGGACAATTCAACCCTTAACTCAACAATGAGTAGAGTGTTATGTGTGTGTATATGTGTAAATAAATGAACACTGAAATTCAAGTATTTCTTTTATTTATTTATTTATTTATATATATATATATATATATATATATATATATATATATCGTAACCACGCCCCCCGCCCCCCACCTCCCAAAATCGGAGGTCTCAAGGTTGGCAAGTATGATAATATGCCATATGAAATATTTAAACTTATTATATACACTCGGATTCCTAAGAAATAGTGCTTGTCGAAGGACCGGAAATTACGTGTCCGCTGTGGCATATTTGCTTACGTTTTTAACGAAAGTGAGTTGTAAAACAATGCTAACGTAGATCCACGCTGTTGTCTGTGTCTCCTCTTCTTAACAGCCAAAAAAAGATTAGAACCCTCCCAAATATATTACAGTATACATTCCATTCATACATTATATTACTTCATACTTGCCAACCCTCCCGGATTTTCCGGGAGACTCCCGAAATTCAGCGCCTCTCCCGAAAACCTCCCGGGACAAATTTTCTCCCGAAAATCTCCCGAAATTCAGGCGGACTCAGGTCCATGAGGACCTGAGTCCGCTAACCCACAATATAACCAGCATACCTGCCCAATCACGTTATAACTGTAGAATGATGGAGGGCGAGTTCTTGGTTTCTTATGTGGTTTTATTGTTAGGCAGTTTCATTAACGTCCTCCCAGCGCGGCAACAACACACAACAACAGCAGTCACGTTTTTGTATACCGTAAAGCAGTTCGTCTGCCGTAAACAGCAATGTTGTGACACTCTTAAACAGGACAATACTGCCATCTAGTGCATTTGATGAAAGCACTTTTGTGCGTGCCACACATCAATGCATCATCAGAGTTCAGCATGGTTAGAAAAATAGTGACAGAGAATAGAACAAGGATGGACAATTCAACCCTTAACTCAACAATGAGTAGATGAGTGTTATGTGTGTGTATATGTGTAAATAAATGAACACTGAAATTCAAGTATTTATATATATATATATATATATATATATATATATATACATATAAATAAATGTTGGCAAGTATGTATTACTTGAATTTGTTTTTACGTGGAAAAAAAAAAAAATGGCAACTTTTATTGGGATATCAGAATCAGAATCAGCTTTATTGTCATTACGCAAGGTAACGAGATTGAGGCCATTCCATACAGTGCGATGTGTGCATGCTAGAAAAACAATGTGCAAATATATAAAAAATTTAGAAGTGCAATGAATATGGTGTGAAATGAATATATACATGAAAAAAAAATATCCTTGTTTATTTACGGAACCTGGTGAACTTCGTTTGTTTTCTCTATTTATCGAACTGCGCATGCAAGTGACGTCCGGGCCACATTGGGGCCAGAGCGCGTTTTGACTGGAGTCTGATAAAGATAACATTTTACTTGTACCGTAATCCAAACAAGCAACTGGAAAAAATATCGTATTTTCATTTTGGCCTGCAGTGTAAACGTAGTTAATTACAATTGTCCTACCATTTTTGACAAAATGACATCTAAGGCTCCGTTTACACTGCACATCAGATATGATTTTTTTGCCCTCAAGAGACACAGATGAGATTTTTTTTTTGCCAGTCTAAATGCTTCAAAATGCTTCAAATCTGATCTTTTGGCATCAGATTCAGGCCACATCAGGAGGTAATCCTGAATCCGATTGGAATCTGATCTTTTCAATTGTGACTTCAGTCTAAACGCAATGCGACCTGAATGAGACCCGTATGTGACTTTTTTTGTCAGCTTTGGGCGAGCTAAGTCATTCGTGTGCGCCGGAAGTCGATATTTCCTCCAACATACGGTTTCAGTGACCAAAAATCTATTGAAGACGACCACATTTTTGGTGCATCGCTTGTCAATAGTGAGCAAATGGGCTATATGTATTTTGATTTTGAAATAGCGATTGTTGAAAGACTGGAATTGAAGCTGTGGCACATTTGCTTACATGTGAGTTGAAAAATAAAGCTCCTGTAGATCCACGCTGATGTCTGTGACTCCTCTACCAAACGGCCATAAAAAGATTACAACCGTCCCAAATATATTACACTGTATACACCCATTCATGCATTATTTTACTTTAATTTACTTTCACGTAAAAGTTACTCATTTTAAAGTGTTGGAACTTTTATTTTGTAGTAGTAGCGACTTCCTCCCGGTCAACTTCTTTTGTTTTCACATAATCGGAGTGCGCATGCAAGTGACGTCGAGGCCACATCGGGGCCTGTGCACATTTACATTTTACGACTCAGCTGGAAGAAAATCAGATCTCCAAAAAATCCGATTTTGGGCCACTTTGGCCCGCAGTGTAAACATAGTCTAAAATTATGAAGGGGAGATTTGTAAGGCTATAGACGTAATTGACATGATGCACACCCAAATGACTTGGCAGTTATTTGAGCATAGTTACATTGACATTACATTAAATGTTTTCGTGTTAGCTTTCAGTCAACACATTTGGTAAATAGAGTACAGGCCAAAAGTTTGGACACACCTTCTCATTCAATGTGTTTTCTTTATTTTCATGACTATTTATATTGTAGATTGTCACTGAAGACATCAAACCTATGAATGAACACAAAAAAGGTGAAATAATTGAAAACATGTTTTATATTCTAGTTTCTTCAAAATAGCCGCCCTTTGCTCTGATTACTGCTTTGCACACTCTTGGCATTCTCTCGATGAGCTTCAAGAGGTAGTCGCCTGAAATGCTTTTCACTTCACAGGTGTCATAGTTTTGATGCTTTCAGTGACAATCTAGTCATGAAAATAAAGAAAACGCATTGAAATGAGGTGCGTGTCCAAATGTTTGGCCTGTACTGTATGTGATGCTTTTCCAGTCTTGATCCATATTTCCTTACTTAAAGTTATGCTTTAATGTTTGTAAAAAAAAATGTACAATTATAATATTCAATTGGAAACGAAATTGCATGATTTGAAAGGGTTTGTGAATGGTCGTCTATGTGCTCGGTAGAGATGCGCGGATAGGCAATTATTTCATCCGCAACCGCATCAGAAAGTCGTCAACCATCCGCCATCCACCCGATCTAACATTTAATCAGAACCGCACCCGCCCGTTGTTATATATCTAATATCGACGATGCAAGGCATTAGTGAGGTTATAGAGCTTTTGCCTGTTAAAGAAAGGAGACTGATCCAATGCAGCACAGACATTCGTGTGCCACGCTGTCACGGCCCAGACGCACACCAGTGCGCAATCATATGGGAGCCGCGCTGAGCGCACCTCCAAGCGCGTCTCGCTGCCGGCGACGGCCGGGTATGGGCCCGACGCTCCAGCGCCATCCATTTTCAGGGCTAGTTGATTCGGCAGGTGGGTTGTTACTCACTCCTTAGCGGGTTCCGACTTCCATGGCCACCGTCCTGCTGTCTATATCAACCAGGGTGAGCCCCACCCCATTCGTGAGCGCACTGCGCGCAGAGTGACCCCTGTTACGCGCCCCCGGCAACAGGGGTGGCGGGCAGGTAAGCTGCGCTGGCGGAGCGCGCGGAGTGACCCCTGTTACGAGCCCCCGGCCACGGGGGTGGCGGGCAGGTAAGCTGCTTACCTGCTGCGCGTGACGCCGGCCGCGGCGAAGGCGGACGAGGCGGGGTGTCTGTGCGGTGGTGACCCTGGACGTGCGTCGGGCCCTTCTCGCGGATCGCCTCAGCTACGGCTCCCGGTGGGGCCCTCTCGGGGGAAGGGGCCTCGGTCCCGGACCCCGGCGAGGCGTCCCTTCTCCGCTCCGTAAAAGTGTCCATCTCTTTTTTTTTTTCTTCTTCTGTTGTGGCATATGCTGCAGGTGCCTGCTCGTTTTTCGTATGTGGGTAACAACATTTAACTATGTATATATATTTCCGAATTGGTTTAACTGCCAC
Organism: Nerophis lumbriciformis; assembly: GCF_033978685.3. Taxonomy (NCBI): domain Eukaryota; kingdom Metazoa; phylum Chordata; class Actinopteri; order Syngnathiformes; family Syngnathidae; genus Nerophis; species Nerophis lumbriciformis. Next base: position 5,338,623 of record NC_084578.2, on the reverse strand, counting down.
CCGCCTGAATCTATTTAAAATCTAATTTTTTTTATTTCAACCGCCCGACCCGACCCGCGGATAAAATCAAATTTTTTTTTATTTCAACCGCCCGATCCGCGGATAATCCGCGGACTCCGCGGTTGTGTCCGCAAACCGCGCATCTCTAGTGCTCTGGGTTTGACTAAAAAACAGTCTTGGGTGGCCCAAAGGTAACTGGGATAGGTTCCAGCTCACCTGTCACCCCGGACGGGGTTAGCAGTAGAGAATGAATCTAATGAACTGTGAAAAGCTTTAACAATTACAACATGCACTACATATAAATTGAAGAAAAAAGACCTGCACTTGGTTTCAGTTTCCTTTTATTCATACAATATTCACATTGAAAAGTTGCAGTCACTGTTGATGCACTGACTTCCACAGAGGCACACCGCACCAACACACAATATATTCAGTGCACATATGTATCATGCTCGATTCAAAGCCCTTAAACAGTCACAGTTGTTTGCACTAAACTCCGATGCAGTGAAACAAATGCCGGTTCTGATTAGGTTGTCCTCCTACTTGAAGATAATGCATGAGCTATTAAACCAAGTACACACTTTGTATTGTAACACACACATTGTAGTAAAAGCTGAATGGCACAAAGGTGCACATCATGGCTGGTTTGAAGTGCAGCCATTAGAACAGCAGAAGCAGAAATTGTGGTGATAAAACCACTGATGTCCATATTTTTTCACCAGTCCTTTATTTTAAATGGGTCCCTGTGCGGTCTTCATTGTGCACAGTATTGCGCAATCAGGGTCTAATCTAACCCTCTGTAAATATAGTCAGTAGGGGTGCACAAAGAAATAGATTCAAATCTGAATCATGATTCATCCAGATCCTAAACTGATTTAATTTTCAAAAATCGATTAAAAAAAATTACAAAACTTTCAACAAAAAAAATACTTTTTAGGCCATCTCCATGCAACCAGGAGGAGTTTTTCTAACCTGTAACCTGTTTTGAAAAAGTTTCATTACAATTTTTATACCAAATAATACATCTCGAGAATTGATGCGGCTGGGATAGGCTCCCGCGACCCCGAGAGGGACAAGCGGTAGAAAATGGATGGATGGATTTGAATCGAGAATTGTATTGAATCGCCACCGCAGGAATCTGAATCGGTTCAAATTGTTAGGGGTGTGAATCTTTCAGCACCTAATAGTTCAGCCAAATTTTGAGAAGTCAAACTGGCCTGGATCAATGAAATGCAACAGTACTGGCAGTGCAAAAATGTTTATCAAAATAGACTCCCTGTAGCTAATGGAACTAGAATCCCCCCCAGACTAATTAAATGCTTTGATTGTGAGCCAGCATTGTGCAATAATTACATAAACACCACAAGAAAGCACATTTGGCCTGTTCTTTTCTTTTTCCACTATGACAAATCACGGCTCAGCACACACTACGAGGCCCTCAAGCCAATATCAAATGTTGGAATGGTGGATATGAAATCAGGCACTGCTTCTTTTTTCCTTTTGCCCTCGCACCTCTCTTTCTCCCGTCTCTCATCCAGCTTACTTGACAAAATGCAGGGCTTCAGCCGTCACAACGGAGCCTTTGCTGCTGTCGAGGCTGGTGATCAGCTTGAAGCCGGATCTCAGGGCGAGCATCACCGTCTCTAGTTTCAGGCAGTCAAGTGTGCACAGGAATGTGCTGTCCTCCTTCAGCACTAGCCGTGAGCCGGGCTCTGACTTGATGAAATGTCTGAACTGGATCACGTTGGACGACACCTCAAATTCTTCCGGAAAGCCATCTAAGCGACTTTTGGAGATCTGCACCAGCCGACCTTTTACCTTGTCGAGGAATGTGGCATCACTGCAGTACACCTTGAGCCCTTGGGACCTGTCATGGCTGTCTGTCATCTCCAAAAATGCCGGCTCCCGCTGGGCTGCCCTCTGACTTTCCCACTCGGCCACGGCTTCTACAAGTTCAACCAGGCGGTAAAAATCTGCCTCTTTTCGAAGGAGCCCCGCCTCCCGGAAATCGTCCGGTAGTTGAAGCTCTCCAGTTCGGAGGTAGTTGAGCACATGTCGAAAAACTGGACCATCTCTATCGATAAATGGGTTTCCCATTGAATCCATGTGCTGGACAGGTTTCTTACCATTGGCCAACTCTTCCAGGAAGGAACCCTGGTGCTTGGCAAGAGTGGTCCGGTGAGCGGTATACAGGAAGCCCCCTACATTTAGGGTGATCGTGCCTGACGAGGGCTTCTTGAAGCTCTTGCTGGGCTGGAGCAGGTCCGGGTTGATGTGTCTCAGTTCACTTTCCATTCTTCTGAGGTTCCATTCCATTCTTCAGTTGCCCTCTCCCGCCTCGACCCAACCTCCTCAGAGCTGGCTTGTTATTTTCTTCTTCTTTTTCGGATCTCTGAGGAGGAATCTCTGAAGCGGTGATGCGTTTTTGGGTCTTGTGTAGTGAGCGCGAGTATGTGTGAGAGTGTAGTGGTCGATGGCTGAGTGCTGTCTGGCAGTGAAGCGCCACTGAATAACAGTGGCTCTCTGTACTGGCGCCTCTCCTCGCTCTCTTTTGCTCTCTTGCTCTCTCTCTCTCTCTCCATGAGTGGGTGGGCAGACAGCATTACATTTAGTGGGGGAAAAACGGACAATGAGAGCAAATGGAGAGGTAAGAAATCCACAAGCTTAGTTTTTTTCTTTTTAACTGTTTAAAACAAGGGTCTCAAATTTTCCGGCATCCAGGGCTACTATTAGTTAAATACAGTATACAGGTGAAACTCAAATAATTAGAATATCGTGCAAAGGTTTATTTATTCTAGCAATTAGATATACAAGGTGAAACTAATTTATGACTTGCTACTCAAAATATTTCAAGCCTTCTTTTGATATAATTTCGATGGTTATGGCTGACAGCTTATGAAAAACCTTGAATTGAAAATCTCAGTAAATGTGTGTTTTTCAAAAACTAAGCCACGGTCATCACAATTATAACAGATAAACATATCTCACTTTGCATGTAATGAGTTAATATCACTTATTAGTTTCACATCCATCCATTTTCTACCGCTTGTCTCATTTGAAGTTGGTTAGCCAGTGTGGCTGGGCCATGTATACGTTTGTAAACCTCACTTCCTGAAAACCTCGAGCAGTGCTGGCTATCGGGTTGATAGCTTCGTAACTAGCACACTCGTTTCCCATGACGGCGACTGAGGTTCGAGTCCTGTGCGGAACAGAAAAAGCAGTGACTGAACCCTGCGAGTTACACGAACAAGCATGAACTTTTGCACAATATTCACATGTTCTGAGTTTCACCTGTGTTATGGCAATATTAAATTCCAATAGACACTAAATACAATAACGGTTTTAACAAAAATGGCAGCACAACAAACAAACATTGAGCAACTTCCTTTTAAGCAAGCGGTGGTGTCTCTGACCATCTCCTGGGAACTCAACCATATCAAAATATACAATTTTTACATTCAAGATTACATTTACTTAAGGCCAACCACAGTTCAAGGTCGCTACACTGAAGCTGCTGTGTAAAATGAGATTCTGAAGTGAATACTTTATGCAGCCCAGCCTCACCATCGCTCTACCTCCAGAGGCCACTAAGTAAATTGAGTTTAAGACCCCTGGTTTAGAAGGACAAAACCATGCTCCAGCAATTAGCCTGCACACTTAGTCTGTGTCAAAAGATACCTTTTAATGTTACTGAAATCTATCGGTTTTCACCACAATGTTTTATCAAGGCTCACATTGTTTGGCAGGTATTAAGCAGATTAACTGGATTGTTCCTCAGTGACAAAGGCACCATGAATACCTGTATATAAGTACATTAGCTGTTTCCATTCTTATTTCACTGTAACCTTTTGTTTGAGGCGTTGCTTCTCTATTGATTGTTTGTGGTTCAGTCACAAAGAACTCATTATAAATCCGTAAAGGGAAAAGATACCATTATAAGACCTGATCCTCCAGCCATTAAAAAAAAATACTGTAAACCTTATCAGACCACCCTGTGGTTATAGAATAGAAATGTATGGGAATAACATTGCACCTGTTTTGTTACCAAAACAAGAACAGAACACGAGAAGACTATCTTTTAGGACTATATCAATTAGGAGTGTGAATCTTTGGGCACCTAACGATTCGATCCTATTCCGTTTGTTGGGGTAACTATTTGATTTAACACGATTCTTGATTAAAACTGATTCTTGCAACGTATCAATTGGTATAATAATTACAATGAAACTTTTTCAAAACAGGTTACAGGTTAGAAAAGCTTTTTCTGGTTACATGGAGACGACCTAAAACATATATTTTTAAAATGTATCTTATAATAAACATATTTTTTTTAATCATCATTTGAAAATTATGATTTGATTTAGAATCAGGATTTTGAGCTGTTTCATTTGCACTGACCTTGTTCACCATATGCCTCAGAGAGTTGGGACAAAGACTCTGCATATTTATTTGCATGTCTTTCACCAGTTGGAAATACTGAATCGGGTGATTGCTCTTCAGGTGGGCATCCAAGTTTTTTCGTGTTTAATTTTTTGTTGGCACCATCCTCGCGCAAATTCTGCAAACTAGCTACTCTGTGTTTATAGTCTCATCTGATTCCAAAGGTTCAAAATTGAAATATTCCCACATTGGTGTTGTGGTATTTGGTTTTGCGATCATTTTGTTCTCCATTTTAGCTATTGTTTGTCATGGGTTAACTTGTTGCACTGTGTGCATGCTAGTGACAAAGAGACACTTTTCTGAAACCGTTGCAAAGAGAGAATGCTCTTAAAGCCCGTAAACAAGCATATACGTTGCAGTTATCAGCATTTATTTTCATTTATTGTTCGGTTAATTGACGTATCGAATGTCACCCAGGCCTACTGTAAACAAAATTAATTTCAAACTTTTTAATAAAGCACCACCAGTACAGATTACGAAAGACCACAAGGAAGTGACTCCCAATACATTTTTATGAAATGAAATCCTTCAATGCTTTTGCATGAATTGTCAGATTTTCCAATAAGTTATTTGTGGAATCTTTATCAACCACATCCAATTAGAATTGCAAAGAAGACAAAGACTAGAGTGTCTTCCTGCACCCTTCAATTAACAATAGACAATCAGGGATGCTTGTTAACTGCATCTTCAAAGACAGTCTGAATCAATTTTACACATTCGTTAGAGCAAGGACTGTTGAATTAAATTTCCAAAAATGCTGCAAACAAGGATACTCCTTCCCTTTTTAAAATGTGATGAATTATTCATTAAGGAGCTGCAAGAGCTTGTGGTGAAACATGGAGTTACTGACTGCTGGGAAGCTGGCATGGCAACAACTTAAAATAGGGTTCTCTATGAGCTCAGAGCTGTCAATCTCACCCTCATTCGTTGCCGAAGCTTTTCTGCTACCGAGAGTATGTTTGTGTGCAAAGGTTTTATTGTACCGGTAGATCTGATTTACCCGACTTACCTGGTGTCTGGTATGTCATTTAAATTGTACAACAAACCCAACCTCACCATTGAATGGAATTAGACTGGGATTAGTTTCCCTCCTTGTCTGCTCCCAGTGAAAGATACAATAATTTAAAGGGGAACTGCACTTTTTTTGGAATTTTGCCTATCGTTCAAAATCTTAATGAGAGACAAGCAGACAAAAGTTGACGTTTTCTTCATTCGAATTTACAAAAATCTTGGTGGCTAGCAATGCAGCTAATGCAAATAATCCTTTCTGCTGCTAAATCACTATACAAATGCATCCAAAAACCGACAACAATACTTAATTTACGTTCCATAACATTTATATTAAACAAGCTGTAGCAACATTGTTATTTTTAAGAGCGAACACTGAGGCAAAGCTTTCAAGCAGCTACGGCAAGAGGTCAGCTCGCCTTTGCGTCAACAGCTGAATCGCTTTTGAGTTTGTAATGCACAACACAATTTTGATAGGACAGAAAATGTTTACTTTTGGTGGTAAATGCCTTTAATTTTATAATCTGAGCTAAACAGATTGGAAAAATCACGTCGCAAGTACCATATTTTTCGGTCTATAAGGCGCATAAAACCCTGTCATTTCCCCAAAACTCGACAGTACGCCTTATAACCCCTTGTGCCTAATGTTCGGATTAATTCTGGTTGTCCTTATCGACCTCAAAGCAATTTTATTTGGTACATGGTGTAATGATACGTGTGACAAATAGATGGCAGTCACACAAGAGATACGTGTGGATTGCAAGTTGATGCCTGTTCAATAAATGATGCTAGCAAACATGCCTAAAATGTAAAAGTTTCATTGAGAATAGAGAACATTACACATGGCGCTCATAAACTTGTCAAAATATTTTGGTACAACTTTGGTAATCTACGAAGCCGCAACGCTTGATGGATTGTCAGCACATTACGGTTACTGTAGTCAGATGTTCTGTGCGTCAACATATGGGTATTATTATTGAAGGACCACAAAATGGCACCTATTAGGAGACATCTAGCATTTTGTTTGCTGATGTGTATTTGGGGTCTGCATAGGTCCTGAAAAATTGCGCACATCCGCCATTGTAGTTAATAAGCTTTTTCATGTTCTCTATCCTCTTGTTGTGGGGCATTCATCCTACACTGTTGCCATTTCTAATACAAAGTAACGTACAGTTCTAAATTACATCTGTCAGTAGACTCTCTATGGAAGTGGCAGTGCGCCTTATGATCCAGTGCGCCATTTGAAAAATACGGTAATGAAAGAAGTTATTGCATTTCCGTAATGAAGCAGCCTCTGGGCTACAGAGATGAGCTGTAATAGAAAATTATATTTGGAGATCCAATCAGTGAGTTACAGTGCACACACACACACACACACACACACACACACACACACACGCTTCTGTGTTATCATTAACAGGTGACACGTTATCATTGATAAATATGTGTGTGTTGGATGTCGGAAAGGAATAGTGCTGCAATAGAGGGGAACAGTTTCAAGTTTGCCCTATATGAGTGGTCTTCAACGGGGGCACACGACCTATAGGGGCTCCGTGAAATCCTTGATTGACTTTTAAATATATTTATATTTCTCTTCAATTTAAATGTCTCCAATTACACATTGATCCAACACAGTGTAGTAAAAAGATACATAGATTTACTCAGATTTGAACACCATAAAAAGCTTGAGGGATAAACGGCTACCAATATTAGTCGTGAATTACTTCCTTATTTCTTGATTATCACGATCGACCCTCATTAAAACTAAGTAGTAATAATGTTCATTAAAGCTGGAGTGATGATTGAGTGCGTCACGTTCCAATATCTGGGAGGTGAAGGGTAGGGATGATGTTCGAAACTGGTTCTCCCAGTTGTTCGATAAGAAAAGAACCGATTCCATGGACTCAAATCCCTTTTTGAGAACCGGTTCCCGTTATCGAGGCCACTATAGTAAAGAAAAAGAGTTGGTTCTTTATTCGAATCCCTGGGAACGAATCCCTTCCCACAGGAAATGCCCTGTGGGACGGCAAAGGTATGCCCATTTGATTGTAGACTCTTACTGACACCTTGTGGCGATATGAAAATACTACGCGTCATTAGTTTGGGCACTTCCGGGTTGGCGACGTCAGTTCATGAGACAATTGAGAAGTAGACAAGTTGTTAGCTCTTACAAGCCTTGGAAAAGATAAGTCTGTAAGTAAACTGTTTAACTTGTTTATGTAACTCAATATTAAGGTGGCAAGTGGTTAAATTTGATACTAAGATGTTTATTGAAAATGATTTTTTGCACTGTTTCAATGGATGTTTTGAAGACTTAAAATGGCTGCCAGTCGTGTATTTCTACCATCGAAATAGTTTCTACACTGAGAAGTATTTGTTTGATGATAGTACTGTATATTTGTGTGAAGCTAATATTTACATATTGTGTATTAAATTTCAGTATGTTAATTGAATCACTTAGCTTTGTCATTGTGTGTATTTCAGTTTTAAAAAAATTAAAATAACAGTCCAGTGCAAGACAAAAGTAAAGATAGGAAAAGACAAAGCAAGATCAACAACAATAAAGAGCCTAAATGGATTAATCTGCTTTGGCACTTTATTAGACGTCTTGGATTGTTTGTTAGCTGTCTGCCTGTGTGTGTAGTTAGTATGTTCCAATAGCAGCAGAAGTGCACTTTTTGGAGAGCTGTATTATTTTCAGTTTTGTGCCCAAGGGACTGATTTTATTTAACACTATATTATTATTTATACACCTATAGTGATCACAGAGACCGGTTGTTTTTGTGTTACTGTATATATTTGTTTTTCTGAAAAATCCCACTTAATATACTTTGGGTAACAACAGTCAATATTTATTTATTTTATTTTTTCAGGGGGGTAACAGTCAATATTTTTTTTATTTTATTTTTTTTATTATAAAATAAAAGTGAGCTTTTGTTAAACCAAATATTGTGTTTTTTTCCATATACAACAAGCTATCTGGATTCGATAAGAGAATCGATACGGAATCGGTTCGATAAGAGGATTCGATAATGGGCTCGAACTCGATAATTTCTTATCAAACATCATCCCTAGTGACGGGTCGGTTTTCCTTCCTGACTAGTCTGAGATAATGTTTTAAAAAGGTAGAAACACCTGAAAGAGTTTGGTTGGCTTTGGAGCACTTGACTAATTAATGTATTGTGTGACAGGACATTAGAGAGACACTGTGATGCAGTGGAAGAATGGCCGCGCGCGACCCGAGGGTCCCTGGTTCAATCCCCACCTAGTACCAACCTCGTCATGTCTGTTGTGTCCTGAGCAAGACACTTCACCCTTGCTCCTGATGGGTGCTGGTTAGCGCCTTGCATGGCAGCTCCCTCCATCAGTGTGTGAATGTGTGTGTGAATGGGTAAATGTGGAAGTAGTGTCAAAAGCGCTTTGAGTACCTTGAAGGTAGAAAAGCGCTATACAAGTATAACCCATTTATCATTTATTTATTTATTTATATCTCAGAAAAGTAGTTCACTGAAGGAATTCTTCCACTTTTATTATTCTTTCATTCAATTCTTGTATTTAATGTTTTTATTTGTGTATTTTAAATGTCTTTTTATGTGTTCTGTTTACAATGTGAGTGACTTAGGAGTTAATTTATTTGTAATTCAGGTATGAGATCTGACCTATGCTACAACTCGACTTACATCATTATTAAGGAGAGAAACTGCTTCTAAACGCGAGGACCACCTGTGCATCAACCGAGGAAGGCCATGTGAATATTGCACAATAATAGGTACCTTTCAGACCAGTTCAATTAACAAATTAAAGCTGCAAGCAGCATTGGTCGGGCCCGCGTATTTGGCAGGTGCTAGTCATAAGTGTCCCAATACTTTTGTCTACTTTTAGTCTGAAGTGTCCCAAGACTTTTGTCTAGTGTACCTACCTTGTCTGCATTGTGTGGGCATGTTGGTTCTTCCTGCTTTTAAGCAGCCATCTTAAAAAACAGCAGCGCAGCAGCATCAGCGCAGCGGTTCTTTGAAGGCTCATAAAATCAAAACCGGAGCAGTTAGGAAAAAAAGCGCTTCTGTCGTTGTAATCACAAGGGTTCAATCTCTCTCCTGTGTTAGTTTGAAGCCGAAACGACAAACGCGCTCAGAGGAGATCGTTTTTGAAGGAAGGTGACCGGTTTTTACAAAAAATTTGTTTTGAAGAGGGAATAGCAAACTTCCTGTTGATTTTTGCTCGGGGTTGTCAATCTATGAAATGTAGGTCTAAGTGAGACCTACATAGAGGTTTTTGTTTCATGTCTCTCCGACCTTCCCAGTGGGAGTTACAGGCAGTTTTGTCATTTTTTTCTTCCGAGGAGCAGTTTTTTTTGCGTTTTATTAAAAAATTGCAGTAGAGCGCAATTTTTAGATTTGGGGTTAGGTTTTTTTTTAGATCGCAATTTTAGCCAGTCCTGATGTGTGTGTTCAGTTTGGTGAGTTTTGAAGCATGTTAAGGGGGTCAAATTACATCTCAAAGAGGCAAAAGTGACTGTTTTTAGTACTTTTTTGTCTTGAAGGGGGAATTGCCAACTTCCTGTTGATTTTTGCCCGAGGATATACAATTATGAAAGGTAGGTGTAAGTCAGACCTACATAGAAGTTTGTGTTTCATGTCTCTCCGACCTTCCTAGTGGGAGTTACAGGCAGCTTAGTTTTTTTTCTTTTTAGGGGGCGCTAGAGCGCAATTTTGAGTTTTTGGGTTCGTTTTTTTTATTAAAAGGCAATTTTCGCAGGTCCTGATGTGTGGGTCAAATATGGTGAGTTTTGAAGCATGTTAAGTGGGTCAAATTAGTGCTCAAAGAGGCGGCGGAAGAAAAAAGAAAGAAGAATAATTGCAATGGGCCATGCGGGCCCTAAATAGACAAAACTTGATGAATGGCGAGAAAAGAAACACGCTGAAGCACTAAGTGGCCACCAAGTAATTTCAAGATATGACGTAGGGGATGCCGCCTCTTCAAAATGACAGCGCTACGTGATGTCATCAAAATAGCAGCGCCCCAAGGCTTCCAGCGGCACATAAAATGAATGAATGAAGCGTTTTTACACAGACGAGGTTCCACTGTATTTTACTTTTCAGTTTTTTAATGTAATTTAGCAACACAGCAAATCAACTTGAGTAGATTAATCTGCCAAAAACAATAATATCAAATTGTTGTTGAATATTACGCTATCTTGTCGGTACGAATTGGTATGCTCCGCCAGAGCAGTCAGTGACCAAAACAGCAAAGAGATGACGCCCTCTTCAATCTGCATTGCAACAGCAGTGCCCGAACGGCGGCCATCACACAAGGCTGTGGCTATTTAAAGCTACTATATCATTAACTCTTTTTGTGTGCTCGACGACAATCATCTGCACTCCTAGATCACAGAGATCATGTTTAGCCTAACATGCATGTAGAAAAGAAGACAAATTGGCGGTTCTCAGTCAAAAGATAATGTGTTAGTAATGTATTTTTGTGAGTCTTGTTGGCTTTAACAACCCATCTCCTAAAGCAGTGTTTCTGAACCGTACAGCCTTTTCTTAACCATTGTTGGGCCTTGGAGGACCTGCCATAAAATATCTGTTTCTCAACTTCGGTCGAGAAAGGCCCCAGCGGTACTCTGTTGTAACACACTTTTCTATGGCGTCACATTAGTGCCAAAAATCCGAGCGCATAAAAACTGTTATCGCGCGCTGATTCTCCACTTCGTGCGCGCGCGACACCCTTTTGCGCGCGCGCGACACCCTTTTGCGCGTGCGTGGTGCCTTTTTACGCGCGCGCGGTGCCTTTCTGCGCGCGCACGACGCCTTTCTGCGCGCTCTCTGTGTACTCCTGGCATCTCTTCTCGCGCTGTCATGTTTCTTTTTGGCACTTTGGGGGCGGGTATGCTTAGACGGACGGCCCCTTCTTTCTGATTGGTCAGGCGAAAAAAGCTGATAAATGCTCAGAGCCAATCAGAAGTATAGCAGGGCGGGTCATCGTCAATATGTATCAAGATTTACGGAGGAAGAAGTGGATAAAAAAATGTCGCGCGCTGATGAAGGTTATTTCATACCACATAAACACAATACAGGGTAATACAAAATGTGACCCAAATAAATAAGACAACAAACACCATAATCGCATCTTTCAGCCAGAACTGGTCCACCAGCAATAACATCCAACCATAACATTATTTTATATTTTCACTTCTTCTTGAACATTTGTTTTCTAATTTATGGAATTTCTTTTGATTCAGCCATAAAATTAATGAAATAATCTTTGAATTTTGTTTTTAAAATGTTAAAAATAGCCTTTTAATAATGTATTCTGAAACAGTTTAAAATAATCAGAGAACTGACTAACACTGACCCTACACAACTATGTTGCACAACTAAGTCATTTTTTTTTTTAAAGCGAAAGAGGTAATTTCAACAGGTACAGCATCCTATGTCATATCTACATGTAATAAGATTTGTAACAAGGCAAACCGTTTGTAAATTGGTCGAAAATCGAGCAAGTTATGGTAATTTAATTAGTACATGTACCATTGACATCAATGTAATGATTGAGGCTAGATGTCCGAGGTAAGATGGCTACAACGTTGCTACACTGGAGAATGATTGGTCATATGAAAAATGCTCACAGCCAATCAGAAAGGAGGGGCCGTCTAAGCATACCCGCCCCCAAAGTGCCAAAAAGAAACATGACAGCGCGAGGAGAGATGCCAGGAGTACACAGAGTGCGCAGAAAGGCGTCGCGCGCGCACAGAAAGGCACCACGCGCGCGCAAAAGGGCGTCGCGCGCACACGAAGTGGAGAATCAGCGCGCGGTAACAGTTTTTATGCGCTCGGATTTTTGGCACTAATGTGACGCCATACTTTTCCACCAGTTTTGCCAGTAATGACAATGTTAAACAAACAGAAGCAGACTGGAGTTAAAGTCATAGAGAAGTTTCTTATGCGCAAAAATTTACTAAAATAGTGAAGCTGTATTTTGCACTTAAATGTTTTTGACAGACTATTTTTTACTTAGAATATACTTGTTTTAGCACTGCGTAATTGTATGTACAGTACAGGCCAAAGGTTTGGACACACCTTCTCATTCAATGCGTTTTCTTTATTTTCATGACTATTTACTAGGAGTGTGGGAAAAAATAGATTCGAATTCGAATCGCGATTCTCACGTTGGGCGATTCAGAATCGATTCTCATTTAAAAAAAAATCCAATTAAAAAAAAAATAAATAAAATAAAATTTAAAAAAAATTCTTTTTTTTTTTTCTTTTTTTTTAAATTAATCAATCCAACAAAACAATACACAGCAATACCATAACAATGCAATCCAATTCCAAAACCAAACCCAACCCAGCAACACTCAGAACTGCAATAAACAGAGCAAATTGAGAGGAGACAAACACCACACAGAACAAACCAAAAGTAGTGAAACAAATGAATATTATCAACAACAGTATCAATATTAGTTACAATTTCAGCATAGTAGTGATTAAAAATCCCTCATTGACATTATCATTAGACATTTATAAAAAAATAAATAAAAGAACAATAGTGTCACAGTGGCATCTCATAAGCTTGACAACACACTGTGTCCAATATTTTCACAAAGATAAAATAAGTCATATTTTTGGTTCATTTAATAGTTAAAACAAATTTACATTATTGCAATCAGTTGATAAAACATTGTCCTTTACAATTATAAAAGTGTTTTACAAAAATCTACTACTCTGCTTGCATGTCAGCAGACTGGGGTAGATCCTGCTGAAATCCTATGTATTGAATGAATAGAGAATCATTTTGAATCGGGAAAATATCGTTTTTGAATCGAGAGTCGCGTTGAATCGAAAAAAATCGATTTTGAATCGAATCGTGACCCCAAGAATCAATATTGAATCGAATCGTGGGACACCCAAAGATTCACAGCCCTATTATTTACATTGTAGATTGTCACTGAAGGCATCAAGGTTCAAGGTTCAACTTTATTGTCCCCGCGGGGAAATTTGTCTTGGGCACAGTGCATCATTGCTTTCTTAACATACACAAAAACAACAGAACAAAAACACAAGCACAGACACAACCAGACAACTAACATTTAAACATCAGAACATGGAGCTTGATAGACAAAGGTGGCACTTTGATGTAGGCATAAAATGTACAGTATGGAGATAAAGATAAAGTGCCAGTGTGCATTGCACTAGAGCTCATGGATAAAGTGCTGTGTGCTAAAGGGCTTAGTTCTAAAGTGCTTAGTTCTAAAGTGCTATGTGCTAAAGTGATATGTGCTAAAAAAGTGCTAACCTATGTATTAACATTCTATTGCACATTGTTGATCAGCTTAATGGACACTAAAAAACTATGAATGAACACATGTGGAGTTATGTACTTAACAAAAAAGGTGAAATAACTGAAAACAAGTTTTATATTCTAGTTTCTTCAAAATAGCCACACTTTGCTCTGATTACTGCTTTGCACACTCTTGGCATTCTCTCGGTGAGCTTCAAGAGGTAGTCACCTGAAATGGTTCTCACTTCACAGGTGTGCTTGAAGCATCAGTTATTTCACCTTTTTGGTTAAGTACATAACTCCACATGTGTTCATTCATAGTTTTGATGTGACAATCTACAATGTAAATTAGTCAGGAAAATTAAAAAAACGCATTGAATGAGGTGTGTCCAAACTTTTGACCTGTACTGTATATTTATCTTTTTTATTCATTAATTTTTTTCTTTTTTGATGAGTCTTTTCTTTTGCAGTGTGTGTGTGTGTGTGTATGTATATATATATATATATATATATATATATATGTATGTATATATATATATATATATATATTTGTAATCAGCCAGTTTCATATCATTTGTTTTTAACTAAGTATGTAAGATAGAATTATTGAATATAAATAAAATCAAGAGTAATGTTCCTAATTTAGTGTAAATATTCGAGTGGGTCCCGGGCCCCTCTGTAGTGGAAAAGTTTAAGAACCCCTGTCTTAAAGCTAACTAGATTTTTACCTGAAATGGAGCTAGGAATGAATGAGTGGATAAACAAAGTAGCAGGGCTTTTACATAATTGTGCCATGCATCCATGTAGAATGTCAGGCAAGATCTTTCCTGTGTGTTTATTTGATTAGCTTGTATACAATGGATGAAAAAAGATTTGGGACTGGTGGTGGGCGGCCTGCTGTTTGTTGTGTGAAACATTAGGAAGGTCAGAGCTGCAAGCAGAGGGCCCTGAAACAGATGGAGTTGTGCGTTGAGTGTGAGGGGGTGGATGGGCAACCTTCTCACCCCCGCACCTGTCTTTCTTCTGCTATTGCCTTGACTCCTATCATATTCTATCGCTTCTCTTGGAGAATGTTTTAAATGCTCTCATTTCTTACTCAGCTGATTGTTACTCCTTCAGTATAGTATGCGCTGCTGTCAAGGCCAGTAAAAGTAGTACGTTTCAAAAACTACTTGTGTGTAAGAATCATTTAAATGCATTGGAACTTCTAAAATTAAATGCCGTTTGGAATTTGTCCAAAACTTTACAGAAGACTAGTCCTATTAAGTCCTAAAATTATTTTCAGAGCTATCAACACTGGCATCAATCTTTTCACCCCGTGTGAAGTTTACCCCCCTTTTCATTGCAAATAGTGAAATAATACTGACATTCGTTTTGTGCTAGTAAACATTTTCGTTTTTGCAGTTACGGTTTTAAAGGTTTTTCTAAAATCTTCCCAAACTTGTCCCCATTTGTTTGTGCCGCCATTTTTTTTTTTCTATTATAGTTTTTATGTTACCATTTGATTTTTCATAACCAGCCCCTGAACCATGTCAAAATCTCCCCAAACGTTTGTGCTGCAAATTTTGTTTAGGCATGACTAATATCATATTTGCCAACCTTGAGACCTCCGATTTCGGAAGGTGGGGGTGGGGGGCGTGGTCGGGGGTGGGGTGGGGGGCGTGGTTGGGGGCGTGGTTAAGATATATATATAACAAATACTTGACTTTCAGTGAATTCTAGCTATATATATATATATATATATTTTATTACATATATATATATATATATATATATATATATATATATATATATATATATAATAAATTATTATTTATTTATATATATATATATATATATAAATAAAAGAAATACTTGAATTTCAGTGTTCATTTATTTACACATATACACACACATAACACTCATCTACTAATTGTTGAGTTAAGGGTTGAATTGTCCATCCTTGTTCTATTCTCTGTCACTATTTCAGAACACACACATTATACAATTATACATTATAAAATCAATAAGAAAACGGGAGCTCTAATTTGGGAGTCTGAATTAGGATCAGAAATTCCTATATAAACATTGCGTACTCAAGTCGCCATTTTGTATTGATTACTGCAGCTGTGCACTGGATTCATTCACAAATACAAACTACAACTCACAAACACTTTAGAGTTAGGCTCCACCATCAGAATGTGTACTTAAACTTATAAAGATCACATGGATATTATTCAGTGAGTTGATTCACCAAAACTAACCTGTTATACAGGAGGAAAAAGCACACAGGACGTTTCATTTGTTCACAGACTGGTCGCTCTCATCAGAATGACAAGACACTTCCGGTCTGCAGGTGATAGCATTCAATTGGGAAGAAACGCTATACTGCCCCCTACTGACCAATGTGAATACTGATAAATGTGGAATGACAGCTCCAAAAACGAATTCAAACCACAAAATAAAATAAATAAATCAACACAAAAATGTGACACATTATGGGTGGGTCACATATGCATGTACAGTAGATGGCAGTATTGTCCTGTTTAAAAGTGTCACAACATTGCTGTTTACGGCAGACGAACTGCATTACGTAGACGAAATGCTGTTGTTGTGTGTTGTTACCGCGCTGGGAGGACGTTAATGAAACTGCCGTACAATAAACCCACATAAGAAACCAAGAACTCGCCCTCGATCATTAGCTGTTTAAATTGTGGGAAAGCGGACGTGTGAACAGGCTGTCAACACGTCACTCAGGTCCGCATGGAGCTGGAGGGGGCGTGGCCTCCAGCTCCGCCTGAATTTCGGGAGAAAATTTGTCCCGGGAGGTTTTCGGGAGAGGCGCTGAATTTCGGGAGTCTCCCGGAAAATCCGGGAGAGTTGGCAAGTATGTAATATAGTTATTTTTGTAGTGGGGCTGGTTATGAATAATACAACATTAATAACATAAAAATATTATAGACATTTTGTAGCACCAATGAATGGGACAACTATGGTGAGATTTTGGCATAGTTGGGGAGCTGATTATGAATAGGACACATTAGCAAAAGAACTTAAAAACTACTGCACAAGCAAATGGGACAAGTTTGGGGGCGTTTTGACCGGGGGTGGGGGGGTTGTTGACTTCACTAGTCAGAAAATGTATTTGAGAAAAACTTCAACTGTAACGGCACAAACGAAAATTTGACATATTCAACAAATGGTAGTGTTATTTTGATATGTTCAATATTATGGAGGACAACTTCACACAACTCTTGTTTTACCACAATCTGTAGTTTATTAAGGACCCAGCTTTTAAGCATAATCCATAATAGAATAATATGGTTGAGGTTAACTTGTGGCTAGTCATGTGCTGACTGATTCTGAAATATCGATACCGCCGATACCAGATCTCTATGCTCTAATATTGATTCTCAAATCAAAATATTGATACTTTTGATACTTAAAGGGGAAATGCACTTTTTTTTTTAAATTATGCCTATCGTTGACAATCATCATGAAAGACATGACGGGTGAATTTTTTTTTTAATGCATTCTAAATATTAAATGTGATCAGAAGTCTGCTTACAATGGAGCCTATAGAGCCCCTAAAAAAACATCTAAACACCTCCATTGAGGTTTTATATACATGATGTAAGTACATAGGTCATGTAGTAACGGGCACATTTATAATATTTAATATTTACATATTTTGATCATTTTAAGCATGTGCGGTGCATTAATTTAAAAAACGCATTACGTTTTCTTTTTTCTTCATTACTGATTATTACTCACTGCAGGCTTCATGAGAGCCAACAAACATAATAAAACATCACTTACTGTACAAGGTCTGCTGTTATTAGGATGCTGACTGCTTGGATGCTCATATATTCCTATTTAAATGAAAAATGTCTCATAATCAATCAATCAATCAAAGTTTATTTATATAGCCCTAATCACTAAATGATAAATGATAAATGGGTTATACTTGCATAGCGCTTTTCTACCTTCAAGGTACTCAAAGCGCTTTGACAGTATTTCCACATTCACCCATACACACACATTCACACACTGATGGCGGGAGCTGCCATGCAAGGCGCTAACCAGCAGCCATCAGGAGCAAGGGTGAAGTGTCTTGCCCAATGACACAACGGACGTGACTAGGATGGTAGGAGGTGGGGATTGAACCCCAGTAACCAGCAACCCTCCGATTGCTGGCACGGCCACTCTACCAACTTCGCCATGCCGTCCCCTAGTGTCTCAAAGGGCTGAACAAGCCACAACGACATCCTTGGCTCAGATCCCACATCAGGGCGAGAAAAAAACTCAACCCAATGGGAACAATACAATGTATTTAAAAACAAAACTTTGTTGTAAGTGACTAAATATTTTTTTAATTACATTTCACTTAATTATTTGCACACAAAAAAACGTTTTACGTATATTTGCACAAAGTATCAGATTGGTATAGCCGTTACCAGCCTGAATTTTACTCTATCGGATTGGAAACAAAATGAGTGATATCGCACATCACTAGTTGAGGCTTTGCAAATACAATTCCAGGAGCCTAATGTTAGCCTGATTGTGTTTGTGTCTCATTGAAACAGCCAATCGTGTCCAAATATCCGCTAATTAGCTTTTGATTAGAAGTAGATTTGCAAGATTTGGAAGTAGTTCTCGTCCTCCATTAGTCCACGCGCTTTGTGTAGGGCTCAGATTAGATTAAATAGAATTTTATTGATTGTTCGGATGTGTGCCCTCAGGGAAATTAAGGAAGACTGAGTGTCGTATTACTTTTAAGTTTTACTATTGGTTAGTTTTACAACAATGGCTAACTTCTTTTACACTTCTATGGTCATTAATAATTGAAATGTTCTGTACAATTTTACTCCCATAAGGATTTTTTTCAGTTTTTATTGTATGACTGGTAAAATAGTGATACAATTGTCGAGATTGACCAGCGAACATATTGTGTATTGGAGATTCCGCTGTGTTGAGTGTGGGCTGATTGTGTTTACCAAAGCATAGATTTATCACTGAAGATGCGTACAGTGAAGCCTACATTGTGTAAATCTCAAGAGTTCCTCTCCCACACAGAAAGAAGCCCTGAGAGCCTCACTCTGTGGCCCGTCTTCTTCTTACATGCTCACTGTCCAGGCTGGGGAGGCGTTTGTTTCACACATTCAGACATCATATCCTCATTTCTGTATGGTTTTCATTGCAGCTTTGCATGCCACGTATCTCAAAAGATCATCGGCGTATATTCGATGAATGTCAGTCCAGTTTTAGACGTGTTCTGGCATAGCTCATCATTTCCCATGATTGCCATCATTTGTGGAAACAAATTGGATGAACACTTTCGCTGCGATCCAAATGTCGATTGCATCAAGATTCAAAACACTGGCTGTAATTCGATTGAACTTTAAGTGACACGTGATGTCGGACAGCATGTGGCGGTTGCTACGGTGACCATAGCTGTTTCACATGCACTAAATGATTCAAGGCCTTTATAAATCAAACAGCATGGCTGGCAAGCTACAAAAATCTGTCAGTAGTCTCAACGAGACTAAAACCAGTCAGAATTTAGAATATATTCGAAGACATTCACTCGTTTGTTTATAATTGAATTTGCATCAACACTCAGATGCTTCTATTTCATACTGTATACTGTAGGTGGTAGTGTTGTCCCGATACCAACAGTTCTGTATTGATACCGGTACCAAAATGTATTTTGATTCAGAAGGGACTACAAAAAATGTCATTATTGGCTTTATTTTAAACAGAGAATCTTATGATACAATAAACATGTTTCTTATGCAATTTTGATATTAAATAAGAGTCAACATACTAGACAAGTAGTCTATTAGTACTTAGGTAAGCAAACAAAGGCTCCTAATTGGTCTGCTGATGTATGCAGTAACATATTGTCATTTCTCTTACTATATTTTTGTCAAATTTGTCAAAGGGATTATTAATTTACTTGTTCATTTACCATTAATATGTTTACTTTTTGTTTTAACGTGTTCTATTTACACTTCTGTCTAAATTACTTATTATTCTGTGGTTTGAATACTTAAGTTTTTGCTAATACTACAAATTTGGGTGTGGATCCAATACCAAGTAGTTACAGAATCATTCATTGGTAATCATTAAATTTCTCCTGAGTTTATAAACAAAAATGACAAAAGATTTGGTGATAATAAAAAAAAAAAATCGATGGTAGTATCGACAAATTTTGGCTCTTGCACGTGGTATCGTTAGTTAATATTTTTATAGATCCACCCATTTGTTTACATTCAGGAGCGCTAGATTGTTGTTAGCAGTTAGCTATTGTGTCCTCCTACAGTGTGTAGTGCAGTGTTTTTCAACCACTGTGCTGCGGCACACTAGTGTGCCGTGAGATACAGTCTGGTGTGCCGTGGAAGATTATCTAATTTCACCTATTTGGGTTAAAAATATTTTTTGCAAACCAGTAATTATAGTCTGCAAATTATGTGTTGTTGAGTGTCTGTGCTGAGTAACCATGTAATACTCTTCCATATCAGTAGGTGGCAGCCGGTAGCTAATTGCTTTTTGGATGTCGAAAACAGCGGGAGGCAGCGTGCAGGTAAAAAGGTATCTTTAATGCGTAAACCAAAAATAAACAAAAGGTAAGTGTCCCTAAGAAAAGGCATTGAAGCTTTGGGAAGGCTATGCAAAACGAAAGTAAAACTGAACTGGCGACATAGTAAACAAAAACCTATCCATTCCATATCAGTAGGTGGCAGCCGGTAGCTAATTGCTTTGTAAATGCAGGTAAAAAGGTGTCTTATGTTTAAACCAAAAATAAACAAAAGGTGAGTACCGCTAAGAAAAGGCATTGAAGCTTAGTGAAGGCTATGCAAAACGAAAGTAAAACTGAACTGGCTACAAAGTAAACAAAAACAGAATGCTGGACGACAGCAAAGACTTACTGTGGAGCAAAGACGGCGTCCACAAAGTACATACGAACATGACATGACAATCAAAGACCTCCCCACAATGAAGGATAAAAACAACTGAAATATTCTTGATTGCTAAAACAAAGTAGATGCGGGAAATATCGCTCAAAGAAAGACAAAAAAATGCTACAGGAAAATACCAAAAAAAGAGAAAAAGCTACCAAAATAGGAGCGCAAGACAAGAACTAAAGCACTACACACAGGAAAACACCACACAACTCAAAATAAGTCAGGGCGTGATGTGACAGGTGGTGACAGTACACCTACTTCGAGACAAGAGCTATAGTGATGCATGCTTGGTTATGGTTTGAATTCATATCCAACAATTGCGACAACGACTTTTTACCGTCAACTGAGTTTAGTTTTTAACGATTTCTGCTAGTGGTGTGCCTCCGCATTTTTTCAACGAAAAAAATGTCTTGGCTCAAAAAAAGTTTGAAAAACACTGGTGTAGTGAAGCATGTTTAACTATTCGTCGTCCTGCAGGGATGATACATGTAAGAAACGTAGATTATTTATCGCCATGGAGGCGAGGATTAGTGATTTAGAGGTAGGTAAAACACTGGTGTGTGACATTAGTTTTTAGCTATGTAGCTAGTGAGGACTCTGTATCGTTCGTTTTTAAGCCAAAATGCGTCCATTCTCCCTCTGGGTCTCCACACTGTTTTCGCTTGTAAGTGCTCTGTGTCTGTGTGTTGACTCACATGGGCCTCGGCTCATATTACCAGCAATGTCACCACGGCGCGCCATTATGTCCTTGAAAAATAAAGTACTGCCATATTTCAATGGGAGTATAGTACCCTTTTTCATTCATTAGTACCGTACAACCCTAGTAGGCGGGGTCAGTAGTAGGTATCACTTTTGGTGAACTTTGCCTTTTCTAACTAATCGGCGTTTGGCTGATGAGCCGGCGATCCCAGCTGATCTTTACTACAGCTGTGTGCCAGTGTTTACATGGCTAAAGATTGCACTCACGTGAAAGACTCCTTTTTAAAATGTATGCACGCTCAGGGAGACACAATTACATTTCCTTATTTCTTGTTACACACATGCATTCAAGGAGGGTGCGTTCGTGTCTTGTCAAAACGCTGTCGTATTTGAGAGCAAGCTGTAACAAGCACGTTGTTTAGAAGCCGCTTCTATAGTATCCTCACCAACCATGGCAGAATATATACAATTATTTCCACGTAACATTATCACTGGAGTACTAGAGGAAAAGGAACAGCTAAGCATGCTACACACAGAGCAGGATGATGAGAAGCTAACTGCTGAAGCTTAAATGTAAAGTAGGGGTGATCTATCCAGATATCGATACTACCAATAACTAGTATGGTATTAGTGTATATGTGATATTAATGTAATTAGGTCGATATTTATCGATATTCATATTAAGACTGGAGATTTTAAACCAAATCACAAACTGGATAACATCTTGGTTGTCAGGCTTGTTACTGACAGTTTGGCTTTTCCAATGTGTTTGTGTGTATTTCCTGTCAGCGCTCTTATTTTTGGTTCCATTTCCTGCGTGTCTCCTGAGCGCTCGTTTCCCTCACCCGTCCCCGATTGGCAGCCTGGCACACCTGGTTGCCGTTGCCAATCAGGCTACTATTTATGCCTGCCTCGCCCTCCAGTCGGGGCTTGTTGATTGTATCCTGTAACCTGTTATGCTGTTTCTTGGTTCTTGTTTTCCCTGTTTTTTGACATTAAAGTCATTTTTTCCCTGCGGTTCAAGACCGACAGCAGTCCCTGACACCTGTCTGGTCTGCAAGGCGAAGTTATGATCAATTTAAGGACAAGAAACGTTTAAAATGTTTGAGTGCGCTCAAACAAATTTAATCTCGATTCCGTCTTCTCGCTGGAACGGCATGGCAAGGCAGTTACTACGAACTTCCTCCAGAGGACAACACGTGGAAGAAATTCCAAAATCCTTCCCCGTCTTTCATTCACATTTTTGTCGACCTTTGTTGGACCGACTCTTCCATCCATCCATCCATCTTCTTCCGCTTATCCGAGGTCGGGTCGCGGGGGCAGCAGCTTAAGCAGGGAAGCCCAGACTTCCCTCTCCCCAGCCACTTCGTCCAGCTCCTCCCGGGGGATCCCGAGGCGTTCCCAGGCCAGCCGGGAGAGATAGTCTTCCCAGCGTGTCCTGGGTCTTCCCCGTGGCCTCCTACCGGTCGGACGTGCTCGAAACACCTTCCTAGGGAGGCGTTCGGGTGGCATCCTGACCAGATGCCCGAACCACGTCATCTGACTCCTCTCGATGTGGAGGAGCAGCGGCTTTACTTTGAGCTCCCCCCGAATGACAGAACTTCTCACCCTATCTCTAAGGGAGAGCCCCGCCACTCGGCGGAGGAAACTCATTTCGGCCGCTTGTACCCGTGATCTTGTCCTTTCGGTCATGACCCAAAGCTCATGACCATAGGTGAGGATGGGAACGTAGATCGACCGGTAAATCTAGAGCTTTGCCTTCCGGCTCAGCTCCTTCTTCACCACAACGGATCGATCATGCGGACCGACTCTTCCAACTTACATAAATGGTAAATAGGTTATACTTGTATAGCGCTTTTTTTAGATTAGATTTAGATTTAGATTTATTGGTCCCCGTTGGGGAAATTCATTTTCACTGCCGTACACTTGAACAATAGATATTACAAATCACGAAACAAAAATAAAGACATTATACATGACCAACAAACATTTACAGGCTTGTCAGACAGGTCGGCCGGGCCTGCTGTTAAGGGCGGCTATAACTGCAGGGATAAGGCTTTTCCTGAGGCGGGCCCTCCGGAATTTGATGCTTCTGTACCTGCGCCCCGATGGTAGTGGAATGATGTATTGGTGTAGTGGGTGAGTGATATCCTGGACTAGGGATGTCCCGATCCGATATTTGCCAAAACTTGCGTACCGGCAAGGCATGGGAAAATGCCGATCCAGATCCAGTTTAAAAAAAAACTCCGGTCCGTGTTTTCCAACGCACCTATTTAAATAATACATTCCACTTTTCTGCTGCTCCGTAATTTCCGTTCCGCATTTTCAAGCACACCTTCAACACATCCACAATTCTCACGCAGTTGCTTTTAGCTGCTGGCATTACACGACAGGCTCTTCTCACTCTTTCCTGTGTCTCCCTCTCACAGACAGCGAGCGCACCTTCTTACACACGTCACATACTGTCACGTCATACGTCACATACTGTCACGTCATACGTCACATACTGTCACGTCATACGTCACATACGTATACGTCCTCTCCCAGCAGAGAGCGAGGTAGCGGCATGGCTAACGTTAGCTGTGATGCTAGCGCAGCCGCCAAGGTGCGCGCCTGCTCAAGCGTCCTCTGCGCACGGCAAATCTATGCCACGCACAAAATCAAATAAAAAAATAAGCGCATAACAATTTTCGACACACGGACACGACAGAGACAACAGTTTTCGTCATCATTGTTCAAATATTGTGACGTCTGTCGAGACGCTTATCTCCATTCGGTGCCACACGCCCAGACTCCACACCATCAAAATGGCAAAAATGTCCACATCAACACCGTATGAAAAAATTAGTGATTTTTTTAGTTGTGATTTCCTTCTCTGCATGAAAGTTTAAAAGTAGCATATATTAATGCAGTATGAAGAAGAATGTTTTAATGTAGACATGTAAGCCTTGAAATAACATTTTGAAAATCAAGACTACATTTCCTGCAAATGGGTGCATTTCTACCCTATATTTTAACTTTAGATTTATTCTCATATCAAACTCTTTTGGCTGTCTTTTTGACACTTACATCAGGCGCCCCCCTCCACACCCTGGATTATAAATAATGTAAATAATTCAATGTGATTATCTTATGTGATGACTGTATTATGATGATAGTATATATCTGTATCATGAATCAATTTAAGTGGACCCCGTCTTAAACAAGTTGAAAAACTTATTCGGGTGTTACCATTTAGTGGTCAATTGTACGGAATATGTACTACACTGTGCAACCTACTAAAAAAAGTCTCAATCAAAACACATAGAATCATCATACTGCTGTGATTATATGCATCAAGTGTTCATTCAAGGCTAAGGTAAAATATTGAGATATATATTGTGTATCGCAATATGGCCTTAAAATATCACAATATTAAAAAAGGCCATATCGCCCAGCCCTAGTTCAATGATGCCATTTCTGTTTGTCATGTATAATTTTGTCTATTTTGTGTTTATCCTTGAATAAACAGGTCAGTTTCTTGTTACCAACCATTGTGTATTATTCAAACTCCCCTAATTCAGCTGGCTAGTTGTTATCAAGAGTACTAAAACCCTTTTCAACATGATTCTGACAACTAAGTAGGCTAAATAACTTTAAACTTTAATACATGCTCGATAGGCCAGTATCGGTCACTATCGGTATCAGTCAGTATCGGTATCGGATCGGAAATGCAAAAACAATATCGGTATCGCATGGGAAGTGCAAAAACCTGGATCGGGACATCCCTATCCTGGACTATCGTGTCGACTTTTCTACCTCCAAGGTACTCAAAGCGCTTTGACACTATTTCCACATTCACCCATTCACACACACATTCACATGCCTGCCATGCAAGGCCCTAACCACAACCCATCAAGAGCAAGGGTGAAGTGTCTTGCTCAAGGACACAACTGATGTGACGAGGTTGGTCGAAGCTGGGGATTGAACCAGGAATCCTCAGGTTGCTGGCGCGGCCACCCTCCCAACCGTGCCACGCCGGAAAATACACGTCTCACACACACGCATACCCCAGCCCCCGCAGCCCACACCTTCAAAGCAACAGATGGAGATGATCTAATTATTCGGAGCGGTCAGTAATTATGCATGTGATGTAAAAGATACTTCATTAGAAGCTGTATTATCTGTAAATGGAACATTATTCATTAAGCGCACAAAAAGAGCAATATCACAGAGCGATAACAGTTGAAATGTTCCGCCGGGAAATCCCGCTGTGCCGCCATCGTCACCGACTGTCGTCACTCCTCGCTGATGCGTCATGTTTCACACCTCTTCTTTTCTTTGTCCGGCTTGCCCACCCACTCATTTGAAATGGGGAGACAAGGTGACGCTGGCATGTAACCTCACAGAATCAACAACACGTTGACACATTGGAGGATTCCGTCTCCTCCGCGGGTCATCTGGCCCTTCTGAGCAGCCTAATCAACTGAGTGTAAAATGTAGCAGCATGTCCGCATACAAACAATGACTAACACACACATCACACGACAGTTGACATTACAGCAGCGCTCACAAACTCCGTACTCAGAATTTGGTGTCGTGACAAAAAAATTGTGAAAACATTACACAGTTGGCCGATGTTTTCTCTTTCGTCTCGAGGCGTGTCGCCTCTGGACTTTCAGGGTCCTTGGCTATGGTGGAGAGAAACGGCATCTTCATCCTTGCTTTATGTGTTAAAGGGGAACTGCACTTGTTTTGGAATTTTGCCTATCGTTCACAATCATTATGAGAGACCATAAAAGAAAAAAGATTTAGTTTTTTTCGCTTTCGAACATGTAAAAAACGTCTCGTTCTCAGTGGCTAGCGACGCAGCTAATGGGAGCAATCAATTCTACCTCTAAATCACCTCTAAAGGCTTAGTGGCCACATGCGTGGACAGCACCTTTTTGCTCTTATTTCCAAAATTGTGTACACCACTGAATTGGGGTCTTATGGCCACTTATGTGGACACGTATACAGGTAAAAGCCAGTAAATTAGAATATTTTGAAAAACTTGATTTATTTCAGTAACTGCATTCAAAAGGTGTAACTTGTACATTATATTTATTCATTGCACACAGACTGATGCATTCAAATGTTTATTTCATTTAATTTTGATGATTTGAAGTGGCAACAAATGAAAATCCAAAATTCCGTGTGTCACAAAATTAGAATATTACTTAAGGCTAATACAAAAAAGGGATTTTTAGAAATGTTGGCCAACTGAAAAGTATGAAAATGAAAAATATGAGCATGTACAATACTCAATACTTGGTTGGAGCTCCTTTTGCCTCAATTACTGCGTTAATGCGGCGTGGCATGAAGTCTATGAGTTTCTGGCACTGCTCAGGTGTTATGAGAGCCCAGGTTGCTCTGATAGTGGCCTTCAACTCTTCTGCGTTTTTGGGTCTGGCATTCTGCATCTTCCTTTTCACAATACCCCACAGATTTTCTATGGGGCTAAGGTCAGGGGAGTTGGCGGGCCAATTTAGAACAGAAATACCATGGTCCGTAAACCAGGCACGGGTAGATTTTGCGCTGTGTGCAGGTGCCAAGTCCTGTTGGAACTTGAAATCTCCATCTCCATAGAGCAGGTCAGCAGCAGGAAGCATGAAGTGCTCTAAAACTTGCTAGTAGACGGCTGCGTTGACCCTGGATCTCAGGAAACAGAGTGGACCGACACCAGCAGATGACATGGCACCCCAAACCATCACTGATGGTGGAAACTTTACACTAGACTTCAGGCAACGTGGATCCTGTGCCTCTCCTGTCTTCCTCCAGACTCTGGGACCTCGATTTCCAAAGGAAATGCAAAATTTGCATGGTTGGGTGATGGTTTGGGGTGCCATGTCATCTGCTGGTGTCGGTCCACTCTGTTTCCTGAGATCCAGGGTCAACGCAGCCGTCTACCAGCAAGTTTTAGAGCACTTCATTTTCATACTTTTCAGTTGGCCAACATTTCTAAAAATCCCTTTTTTGTATTAGCCTTAAGTAATATTCTAATTTTGTGACACACGGAATTTTGGATTTTCATTTGTTGCCACTTCAAATCATCAAAATTAAATGAAATAAACATTTGAATGCATCAGTCTGTGTGCAATGAATAAATATAATGTACAAGTTACACCTTTTGAATGCAGTTACTGAAATAAATCAAGTTTTTCAAAATATTCTAATTTACTGGCTTTTACCTGTATACGTGTCCACATAAGTGGCCATAAGACCCCAATTCAGTGGTGTACACAATTTTGGAAATAAGAACGAAAAGGTGCTGTCCACGCATGTGGCCACTAAGCCTTTAGAGGTGATTTAGAGGTAGCATTGATTGCTCCCATTAGCTGCGTTGCTAGCCACTGAGAACGAGACGTTTTTTACATGTTACACTGGCTTTTACCTGTACTGCCATCTGGTGGTGTCAGAAGAGTATAACATACAATGGAATTTGGGGAAAAAAAGTGTAAAAATAAGAATTAGCATGTCACTAAACATGAAGTACACGTTTGTTACTTATGGACTAAGTACCGTATTGTTCGGAGTATAAGTCGCACCGGAGTATAAGTCGCACCTGCCGAAAATGCATAATAAAGAAGGAAAAAAACATAAGTCGCACTGGAGCCCGGCCAAACTATGAAAAAAACTGCGACTTATAGCATACTTGCCAACCTTGAGACCTCCGATTTCGGGAGGTGGGGGGACGGGGTGGGCGTGGTCGGGGTGGGACGGGGGCGTGGTTGGGGGCGTGGCTAAAAGGGGAGGAGTATATTTACAGCTAGAATTCACCAAGTCAAGTATTTCATATATATATATATATACATATATATATATATATATGTTTATATAAGAAATACTTGACGTTCAGTGAATTCTAGCTATATATGTGTATATATATATATATATACGTATATATATAAAATAAATACTTGAATTTCAGTGTTCATTTATTTACACATATACACACACATAACACTCATCGTTGAGTTAAGGGTTGAATTGTCCATCCTTGTTCTATTCTCTGTCACTATTTTTCGAACCATGCTGAACACCCTCTCTGTATGCATTGATGTGTGGCACGCACAAAAGTGCTTTCATCAAATGCACTAGATGGCAGTATTGTCCTGTTTAAGAGTGTCACAACATTGCTGTTTACGGCAGACGAACTGCTTTACGGTATACAAAAACGTGACTGCTGTTGTTGTGTGTTGTTGCCGCGCTGGGAGGACGTTAATGAAACTGCCTAGCAATAAACCCACATAAGAAACCAAGAACTCACCCTCGATCATTCTACAGTTATAACGTGATTGGGCAGGTATACTGTTTATATTGTAGGTTAGCGGACTCAGGTCCTCATGGACCTGAGTCCGCCTGAATTTCGGGAGATTTTCGGGAGAAAATTTGTCCCGGGAGGTTTTCGGGAGAGGCGCTGAATTTCGGGAGTTTCCCGGAAAATCCGGGAGGGTTGGCAAGTATGACTTATAGTCCGAAAAATACGGTACATCATATCAAAAGATGCTTCTTAGTTTTTATTCTAATTAGGGTCCAATAAGCCCAAATAGCAAAGAGAAATTTAAAAAAAGCATTTAAACACAGCTTGGGCCTTAAGAGGTTTTAAACATGCATTCAAAAACTCAACACGTTCTGTAACCTGTATAATAACCAAACTGTAGCAACATTGTTATTGTAAGAGTGAACACTGAGGAACTCTTTTTCTAGCGTAGTAACACATCGGCCTGCTACGTTACTAGCCGTCAAAGCTAACTATGGAAAGAAAGTGTCTTTAGACTCCACACGCGTTCTTCGATTGAACAGTCAGAACCCAGGTCCTTCTTAAAAATTTAGCAAGATTTATTGAACACAGGTCACAGATGAAAATTACAGCATTGGTTTCAATCAACAATCAGCTAGCTGCTGCCGGAAGGAAAATGAGGCTCGATCATAATTATTCGTTCTTCTTATAGTCCATGAAAAGAAAAACTCCATCTGGTCCAAACAAACACATTCATGGTCATGCGAGTCTTCCAAAGGAGGGGGTGAATGAATATTGGTCCAGTTGGCTTGGCACAACAAGGCCATCAGGAGGCGTCTTGGTAGAGCCATCGGTTGATAAAAGGAAGTTGTGTACCTGCCTTATTTAGTTAAAACTGTAGGATGTGTAATTATTATATCAAAATGTGGTTGGAGTTTACAAGACACAGAGTACAGTCGTGTGCAGCGATAAGGAATAGCATGAACAGTTTTATGGTGTTTTCACAACAAGAAGAATCCTTGCTAGGAGTTCAGCTTGACAGGTCATGATGCTCGTAAACAGTCTGTAGCCACCTTAATACAGTTTGGGTTTCAACCTGTATTGAGTGTATTTAAATGTATATATGCAACAATATTCTAACATATGGAAAAATGGACAGTAGAAAGTCCTTGAAGTCCTTTGGCTTTGTGGCTGCGTTGTGTGCATGTCGTTGTCTTGATGAGGCTAAGTGCATAATACGCTGAATGGTTGACTGAAAGACTGTGTAAGTGCGTTTGATCAAATGTGAATACGTTTCATTGGTCTGATGCGTCACGGCTAAATTTATTGGCGACATTTGAAGGTTGTGAACCCGTAAAAAACCACGAGCCGCAGCAATTTATAAAGCGCAGGGTTCAACGTGGAGGGAAAAAAAAGTTGCGGCTTATGGTCCGGTAGTTAGGTCCCAATATTTGCCAAACATAGCGACAAATCCCGAAGTTGGTCACACTTAGGGATGGGTACCCTTCACGATACCGATTCTCGGTACCCAGTATCGATACTGGTTCTAAACAGTACCAAAAATTGGTACATTTGTGTGTTAATGAATATGAATTGTTAAAATAATAATAAATAAATACTACTGATAAAATAATTTTTTGATTGCAACATTTAAAAATGATGTCATTACAACTGCTGTCCGGTTGTTATATCTTGTTTTAGTATCACATTTCTAAGTATCATTTGCAGGTATGACACGAAGTTGTAAATGCAGTTGTATATGTATAGTTTATGGTGGGTTTTTGTTGCGCCCTAAAAACTGTTGATAGTGTAAGTATTGTACTTATTACGGATCAGCTGATTGCTTGTAATGTGCATCTTAGTTGTAGTTTGTAGCCGCATAAAATCTCGCATTTGCATTAGCAGCATGTCAATAGCAAAGCCTATTTATATTAGCATCAAGCTAGCACATTTTAGGAAAAGATAGAGCCTTACTAAACTTGGAGTGTTTTTTGAGTCAATTTTTTGGGGGGGGGCATGGAAAATTGCAACATTACCTAGAGGTAGTTTGGCTGAGTCTGCTCTCAGTGCTGTTGGAGTGCCAAGTGCCGAAGTGCAAAGAACTGGTTGAGTTGGCAACCTTGCCGAATGAAGGACATACCTAAAGTGTTCTGTTCTGCTTAACGGTGGAAAATATTTCTCTAGTTCATATTCTGTCCAATTGACAGACTGTGTTGACTTTAAGGGGTTTATCAAGATTAAGGGTTCCTAAATGTTTTGCCTCCAAGGGCCAGAGTAAAAATGTACCAATGGTCCGCGGGCCAAACAGCGATTTTTACCATGCAACACCTGAGTGATATATAACCTTATATCAGTGGTTCTTAACCTGGGTTCGATCGAATCCTAGGGGTTCGGTAAGTCGGCCTCCGGGGTTCGGCGGACCCTCCACCGCGGAGGTCGAGACACACCCGACTGACTCATCGTGCAAATAAAAACTTCTCCCTATCGGCGTATTATGGATACGGCAACAGCAGAAGTCACACTGATTTGCAGGTGTGTAATTTGTTGAGTTCATGCAGTTCGTGTTGGTTTTGTTCTTTGAACAAGGTGATGTTCATGCACGGTTCATTTTGTGCACCGGTAAAAAAACATAACTTTGTCTTGAATTTGAAAAATATATATATATTTTTTTTCACTAAAGAAGGGTTCGGTGAATGCGCATATGAAACTGGTGGGGTTCGGTACCTCCAACAAGGTTAAGAACCACTGCCTTATATAAAACCGTATATCGGCAATAAGTAATTGTAAGGTAGTAGAGATTGTCAGAGTTGTGTGCCTAATTTAGTTAGCATACAACTCTGCATCTTTTACCACAAAACATTCAAAAAGGTTATTTTCTGCAGATTTTGTGCAGATTTCCAGGTGGTGTTCTGTAACCAGTTCCTTCTAGATATTTCCTCCGATTGCTTTCAAATTTTACCCAGACAGATTAGACATATGGAGGAATCTAAATTTCGAAGCGTTTAGGTATTAATTATCGGACGTGGGCGAAGCATGGCGACCAAGATTATCCCTTCTCCATAGAGCGTCAAAGAGTCACAACTTGACCAGAGAGCAGGGGTCTCAAATTCAAACGTAACGAGTAAACGGTAAAAAAAACAGAACTGGCAGCTCAGTCGCTAGGACTTTACCGTAGATTCAAGTTGTTTTTTATACCAAATTACTGTAAATTGAAAAACTGTACCAATATGGATTTATGTTAAATTCTGGTGACATAGTTTTTGGACTGTAAAAACTATGGCCATTTTTTAAAGTGCATTACTGTATATTGAAAAACAGTACCACTGTTCTTTTTGACTGAGCTGCTACTTTTTTACCGTAAAATCCACGTGCCCTGTTTTTACAGTACATTACTGTGAATGGAAAAATGGTACCATTTATGGTATATTTAGGGCAACTGAGCTGCCAGGTTTTTTTACAGTAAAATCTACTGGCTTTTTACAGTGTTGTCCTGCTGAAAAGCCTTAAATAATTGTGCATCATGAAAGAAGTCAGTATGAATATGTGTTACCACCCTTTGGCGGGCCAATCCAAATGACATGACGGGCCAAATTTGGCCCACGGGCCCCACTTTGGTAGTCCTTGTTTCTCAATTGACCAAGTCAAAGGGATCGACCACATTCATATATGTAATTTATATTTATTTGTTTATGAAAGAGAGGTTTTTGTTAACAAGTTAAAGGTGTTTAATGATAATACAAGCATGTTTAACACATAGGTTATTTCATGAAGACAAGAATATAAGGTGGTGTATTACCTGATTCTGATGACTTGCATTGATTGGAATCAGACAGTAGTGATGATAACCTCCACATTTTCGAACTGAGAAAAAAAGTTCTCCTTTCTGTCCAATACCACATGAAAGTGGTTGGTTTTTGCCATCTTGTTTGTCCAGCTTCCATACTCCTTTTCATACACTTTACAAGAAATACATTGGCGGCAGATTCCGCAGCTTGCTGGTTTGTACACGCTAGCTTTCTGAGACTCTTATTTTGTTAGCGCAGGCAAGATGAAGCAGGGCTTTTATTGTGAAGACAGGAACTGTGTATTCGGTCTTTAGAATTTTGACAGCGGGTACGGTGCCAGAGTTGAAATAAGAAGTGTTTCTCGCCCTCCTGTCGGTCATTTTTTGTTAATTGTCTCGCTGCAGCCAGCGTCATCTCACAAGACCCTGGTGCCATGAATGTCAATCAAGTGACGAAAAAATGTTTAGGTTTATTTTTTTAATGCCTGGCCGGCGATTGACTGACACACCCTCCACGATCGACCAGTAACTCGCGATCGACGTAATGAGCACACCTGTTCTAGATTATCTAGAAATTCTAAAACCTAATAAAGATTTTTACATTTTACACAAACCAAATCCATGCAATAATTGGCATTTTTAATTTTTAATAGAGCATGTAAAAATGCAGAGTGTGTGTATGGCTTTAGGCTTTATGACGTTGGCTTTAGGGTGGGATGCAGGGCCCTTAAAGTCTTGTGTACGGGGGTTCAGAATTTGGTGCCCTGCCCCAGAGTGTCCTGGAACATAAAAGTACTTTGTGACAATAGAAGCAAATGTTTGTCATAATGACAGACGTGGACTATAACTCGTGTGAGTTGGTGTGAATCATGATGGGTAAGCTGAGTCACGCTGTTTGTTGTAGATGAAATCAGCCTGGAGGGAACGGTGGTGCACAGAGCTGAATGCAGACCTGTCGTCAACGACAACTACATGAAGCTCAAGAAGTAAGTAAACTTTAAAAACAAGAGCTGTGAAATGTTGCAGAGGCACAGAGCTGATGTGAGCAAACCAATATGGTGAGAAAAATGACATTGCACTTTTCCAACAAGTCCATTGCAATGTTTGCCATGTGTGATGTTTGTGCCAAAACATGCCACCACAACAGTGTGTGTGTGTGTGTGTGTGTGTTTGTGTGTCCACCTTTCTTCTAACCACGTTCTGA